>NW_027505622.1:0-141377 GCF_021521415.1 Bidens hawaiensis
AAACCATATCGTCCGGAATCCTTTGCAGAAAAGTCGAAATTTATTCCAAGCATCGCACAAGCCTCATTCCCGATAACCACAAAATTCCGACGTCTGTTGGAACGTACAACGGGATGACGGACCCCAGTGATCATTTACTGAGATTCGTGGCAGTCGGAGGAGTCAGCGGTTGGACTCTTTCGTACTGGTGCCACATGTTTGCACTCACATTCACGGGAGCTGCCCACGAATGTTTGAGAAGTTACCCGCCGGACAAATTAAAAGCTGGAATGATTTCATAGCAAAATTTTCCCAGCACTTTAGTCAGCAGAAGAAACATACCCGCGATCCCTCCGAAATACTAGATGTTACAAGGGCAATAATGAGTCCATCAAGGACTTCATTACTCGTTTCACCAACGAGAGCCTTAACATCAGAGGGGTAGAAAGGATATGTTAAGTGAGCGATTCTGTAAAAACGTTCCACTGCGACGGCTTGATCCGTACGCCTACAGGAGAGACGAATGCCCGAGATCATGGGATGAAATCATGAAAGCATCAAAGGTGTATGCACGAACTGAGAAAACCTGAGCTCCGGGGTCAGAAACAATCACCAAGGGTCGAGTTCGAAACTCCAAGACCAAACAAGCAGGACAAAGGACCAATATGTCAAGGCTCCAACCAAGTGCGGAAGCGTCTAAACCTTTTGACGCAAGATCTTTGATCGGCAACAAAGGTAAACGTAATTTTTCAGCTCGTTCCACCAACAGTTGGACCCAGTTATCGAAAACTCCTTAAGAAATCCTCTCTACTGAGAATTTGACCTTCTGACAGCCCCAACCGGTGCCGAGAAATCATTTCTTGATACCAACAAACACTGCTCATATCACAATGATGTTAGACACAACACAAATGAGTGTGTGGCCCTCAAAAATGAAATTGAAGCAGCTGTTAAAAATGGTAAACTTGAACACCTGGTGAAAGGCGCACGAGCGGGGACTGGCAAACCTCCCGCAAGGGACAACCAAGTCCCAGCCAAAAGACAGGTCAAGGATTTGAATGTCCACATGATCAGGATGGACATTCAAGCAACGGAAAGAGGAGGAATTATTGGAGGAGGAATGGAAAAGTGAGCCGGTAATCTTTCCTCGGGTCAAAGGCGGTCCATGTAACAAAAATCCGCTGATTATAACTGCTGAGTTCGGACACTACCGATCACAATATGTGTTTTTTGACACATGTAGTACGCCGACATCATGTACGAACAATGCTTTGAGCAGTTAGATGAGAAGACAAGGAAAGATTACTGCCAATTCATGCTCCCGTCTTTGGTTTCGGGGGAGAAATAATGCACCCGCGAGGAGTGATTTCATTCCTGGTAACACTCAGTGACGGATACATTCAAGAACAGAGGAAGTTGAATTCTTGGTCTTACCAGCAACTTCCAAACATGACATTATCCTGGGACGAGAAGCGATTGGAGACTTCAATGCCCATCTGTCCACAACCCAGGTGCGGTAGGAGTTCCTACCCGCACCGGCGTGGCGATAATTATGTGAACCGGCATTGTTTTACAACCGAAAGTTCAAGACTGAGCAAGGTCCCAATACAGGCACAAAGAACTGAATCAGAGAAATGGGTCCTCAATAAGAAGTTCCCGGACCAAACCGTGATAATCGGTCCATCCATCTCTGAAATTGTCGTACCTTTCTGAAGCAACTGTTGGTCAAGAACATTGACATTTTTGCATGGAAGCCCGTGGACATGACCAGTGTCCCGCGGAGCATTTCAGAACACAAGTTGAAGGTGAATCCATTAATCACCCCAATTGTGCAAAAGAAGAGAAAGATGGGTCCGGAACAAACGAAGGCCATGAATGAACAAGTGCAAGATCTTCTTCACGCTGGAATTATAAGAGAAATCAAGTACCAAACATGGGTAGCCAACCCAGTGATCGTCCCGAAAAGCAACGGAACATGGAGGATGTGTATAGATTATAAGATCTAAACAAAGCATGTCCGAAAGATTGTTATCCACTTCCGGAGACCGACTTAAAGGTAGATGCTGTGGCCCCATTCAAATTTAAGTGCTTCCTCGATGCCTACAAGGGCTATCATCAAATCCATATGGCAGCTGGTGATGAGGACAAGACAGCATTCCACACTGACCAAGGAACATTCTGTTATAGAATGATGCCTTTCGGGTTAAAAAAATGCGGGGTGCCACATACCACCGGCTAATGGATCAGGCGTTCATGGGTCAAATAAGTCAGAATCTTGAAGTTTATATGGATGATATGGTAATCAAGAGCGTTGAAGAGGATCAAATGTTAAGGGATATAGAAGAAACCTTTGAAACGTTGAGAAGCATTAACATGAAACTCAACCCGGCAAAGTGTTCTTTCGGGATGGAGGAAGGAAAGTTCCTCGGGGTAATCGTCACAGGCACAGGCTTTAAAGCTAACCCAGACAAGGTTCAAGCAATAGCCTGCATGCCATCCCCCGAATCCCTCAAACAAGTTCAAACACTCAATGGGAGACTAGCAGCATTAAACAGGTTTCTGGTAAACCACGCTGCTAAATCTTACCTGTTCATCTCAACATTAAGGAACTGCCTCAAAAAGGCACAGTTCAGGTGGACTCTGGAAGCTGAACAAGCATTCCAAGAAGTCAAGAAGTGTTTAATGGAATTACCCACGCTAACTACCCCTCACGCGGGTGAACCATTAACACTATACCTGTCGGCATCCGACATTGCCGTGGGGGCGGTCCTACTGACAGATAGGAAAAACATTTAAACACCAATTTATTACGTCAGTAGAACGCTATCGGACCCGGAAACAAGATATTCGATGTTGGAAAAGCTGGTCTGGCATTGGTTTATGCCGCCAGACGGCTCCGCAGATATTTCCAGGGCCACCCCATCAACGTGTTAACCGAGTACAAACTCAAAAACGTGTTGAGTAAACCGAGTTATCCGGACGACTGGCAAAGTGGGCTATTGAATTGGGTGAACACTCGATCGAATATAAGCCCAGACCAGCGATCAAAGGACAGGTACTTGCGGACTTTGTCACAGAAGTCCCGCAGTATAAAGAGCAAGAATGTTTAATCGAACAACAACCCCAAGCACCTCCAGAACAAGGGCAAGTTTGGTCATTGTTCACGGATGGAGATTCAAGAAAAGAAGGGGCTGGTGCAGGTTTAAGGCTAGTCAACCCTAAGGGGCATGAATTTACATACGCCATCAAGTTGAACTTCTAAAGTACCAACAACGAGGCGGAATACGAAGCCTTCCTGGCTGGACTAATTCCAGTGATTCACACCAGCGCCATGCCCCCAACACCCTGCGTCCAAAGAACGAACTAATTCCAGTGACATCTGCCTGGCCGTTCCAAAAATGGGCCATCGATATCATGGACCTTTCCCAGAAGCCCGGGACGAGTCAAGTTCTTGATAGTGGCCATTGATTACTTCACCAAGTGGGTGGAATCCAAACCGGGTTGCATCAATCACGGCTTCAAGCGTGAAAAAATTCCTTTAGAAATTCATCATTTGCCGGTTTGGTCTCCCACAAGAACTGGTAAGTGAACGGGACCCAATTTGCTGATAGCGGACTACAGGAATGGTTGAAAGAACTTCAAGTCATTCAAACTTTCACATACGTAGCTCATCCGCAAGCAAACGGTCAGGTTGAAAGGACCAACCAAACTATCAAGGAAGGGATCAAGGCACTACTAGGGACGAAACGAACGGGTGGGTGGATGAGTTGCCTCATGTACTATGGGCCTTCCGCACCCAAAAGAACTCCGAGTAATTGGAGACACCCTTTAGCCTAACCTATGGCACTGAAGCCATGATTCCCGCAGAAATCGGAATTCCATCGCAAGGGTTTTAATGATTCATGATAATGATCGCGAACTTAGGATGAATCTCGATTTACTGGAAGAAATAAGAGAATTAGCATTGATCCGCGAGCACAATTACAAGCGACAACTTCAGAATATTACAACTCGCGGGTCCAAGCATGCCAATTTGATGCGGAGACTTTGTCTTCCGCAATAACGAGGCTTCCGGATAGGAGCCCTCGGGCAAGTTTGTCCCAACTTGGGAGGGACCTTATAGAATCAAACAAGTATTATCCAAAGGTGCCTACAAGTTAGAGAAGTTGGATGGGACTGAAATTCCTGCAACTTGGAACGCAGCACAGTTAAAGAAATGCTATATGTAGCAGTTCTATTTACTCTTTTACTTCGGCCTGCGTGCCATCATATTAGCAAGTTATACAATTCCTTTACTGTAAGGAGGCTTATGCCCAATTTATGAAAATGTCAAGATTAGTTCCAGATTATCTTGGTAAGTTGTAACCTTTTATTGACAAAAACGAAGTTCCGGACAGACCACTTATATTATAACACATAAAACAAAGTGTACCGGAAGGAAACATGACTTCTTATTAAAGATCAAAAGAGGTTACAAAAAAAAAGAAGAAAAATTACAAGTACAAATAAATATACATCTACGGAGCAACGTTTTAATTGCCCGCGAGTGTTGTCAGCTTCCTCTTCTTCTTCATCACCATCAAGATCTAATAGCTCTTTTAGTTGATCTATGGCATCCTCTTTATTCGCAAGCTCGGATATCTGCTCGTCAAAGAAAATTTCAAAGAATCAAAATCCTTTGACTTCTGTTTGAGGACGGCTAGTAGTATCCTGACCAGCCAAAATATACTCCTCAGGGAGTCTGGAAGCAGAACCAAATTGGCAGCCATCCTCAAATCCTAATTTGCGACCGGCCTGCTTGGATGCCTTTAAGAGAAGAGCAACGCAGTTCCCAAGCTCATCGCTCGCCCGAACATCGGCGATGACCTGTTGAAACAAAACATTATAAATATTCTGAACACTTAGATTATTTATAATAAAAACAAGGTATGTACCTTGGGATAGCCTCCGATAATAGCCACTTTTGGTCCGCCTTGGCCCGGACGAGATCCATCTTGTGGCCGCGGCACTCCAAGGCCTGCTCTCGGTTCTTGGCATTAAGGTCAGCCAAACGCTTATCCTTAGCCCGTGATTCAGCTTGAAGAGCTTCCACCAGTTTGGATTGCTCCTCCATCAATTTGGTTTGATCATCTAGTTGTTTCTGGAGAGCAGCCTGGCATCCTTAGCAGCGGACCGAACAGCCTTTTCCTCATCTAGAGCCTGACGGGCCTCTTGGGCCTCATGTATAGCCTTCAAACCTTCTTCTTTGGCCTCAGTTGCAGAGGCCGCCAACTCGTCCCACTGCTCGTTCATCGCCAACCAATCCCTGGGTATTTCCTGATTAGTGGAAATAGTATTCGCCAAGTAATAAAAATTGGAGTTCAGTAGTTCTTGGCGAATACTACGGCGACGCCTCTCCCTCTCACCAGGCGGAAGACTCTCCCGCAAGTATTCAAAACACAGGTCCACGTCACGGAATGTGGAATCCCGACGTAATGACCAGCGTGGTTGATGTGGAGTTGGATCTTCCTCCTGAGGAGCTGGAGAGGTCTGAGCAGCATGAGGAAACATGCTCACACCTCCTTGGTCCCTGAAATGATGGACGTTATAAGAAGGCGACATACTGACATATTCGGTATTGTTAGCCTCCTTATTCTTCAGAGGAGAGTCATCCGCCACGATGACCGGATCTTTAGCAGTATTAGGAGGCGGTGGTGGCGGAATAGAGGTTGAACCTTTCAAACCTGTAAGACCTTCAGAAAGGTTATCCAGGTTCACTGAAAAACATCAATAAAGAGTTAGAAATATTCTAATAAAAAATATTTGACATGTAAAGAGAATTCACTTACCCAACGAAGGATCGTTTGCATCAAGCTCGTCCAAACGAGCTTCCAAGGAAGCAGGTTTCGCCTTCTTGGACTTCTTCTTAGGGGCGGCTTTGGCAGGATTGATCTTGCGTTTGCCAGCCACCTTCGAAGCGCCCACATCAACAGTTGGATGTTCACCTTCCGCGGTGACATCATCAGGCTGAGGATGGTCATCCCCCGCAGCAGCGTCAACATCATCTTGACCCGCTGCTTGGCTAGTAGTAGCCTTCTGCCGGGTAAGACCTGCAATGGAGTCCACAACTTCGTTAACATCGGTCGGAAAACTTCCTTCACAGAATGATGACTCTTCGCTGGAGGAAAAGAGTACAATCATCCCGCTGGAAGTAACAACAGTTACAGGTCAGGGTTTTAGAATGCCCTCACCTTTTTGGATGCAATCTTCAACGTATGCCTCACCTTTGGCATACATCACCTCGGAAACTATGGGTTCCGGGCGGAAAGCGGTGGGAAAGACAAAATTTGGGCGGGTACGCTCAAGAAAGGGAGCATTCTTTTTATCGATCGGGCGGCGCACCATCATTCCCCCCTCGTGATCCAACAGAGCACTGAAGGCGGAACCCTCACCTGCATGAACAATGATAACAGTCAGAAATTTGTTAAATATCAAACAAGAGAAGGAATACTCCCTAAACTTACTCTTATCAGTTGCTCGTAATACGGTTCCAACAAGGGAAAATGACACAAACGACTCATCTTCGCATTAACCATCGCCCCTTCGTGGATTGGGCACAGGGAGTCGGAGTAGCAGTTAGGGCTTTGAACCCGGCGAGCCCCTCATGGGCAGAAGCCGGAACCACCAGCATAGCCTCTTCCGCCTTCCGACCGTTCATCCGGAACAGAATAACTTCTTCCCGGATCCAGAAAAATTTAGGCTTCCATCCATGAAGGCTGCGGAGCCACTCGGTGCCTATAGCATTCTTCCCAGTGGAAGCAAAGCTATACCATCCGTCGCGGAAGGTCATTTTATATAACACGGCAAACATGCCAACAGTTGGTTCGAAATTTCGAACTTGGTAGCAAAATTCGAAATGGCGAATTCGCAACATCCCAAAAGGGTGACCTGGGAAATATGGATCCCGTAGGTTGTCAAAACCGACTAGAAGAATTTCGTCACCGGAATTCAGAAATTTCCAGTCATAAAGTGATCCACATATAAAGCTATCTTCTTTGGTGGTGGACTGGTAGCGGCGGAACCTTCTGCCAGATGTTCTGGTTCCCATTACGGAGCCAGACCATACATGTTCACGACGTCCTTGAAATCTGTGTCCTTAAGATGTACAACGACATCATGAATAGTGGGAGTACCTTTCTTTTCTCCAGCCATTGAATAAGAAAAAGAAAGAAATCTCAGAAAGGTTCTTACGCTTTGTGAGTTTGAGAGAAGAAGAGTCAGAAAACAATAAGAGTTGTATGGAGCCTCAAGTGGTATATTGATACTCATCGCAATTAATGCGATTGATGGCATGCCAGAAGAGAGAGAAACTGCGGATCACCAGATGGTTGACACGTCAGGCGGGAGATTCAAAAAACCGTAGACATATTGTCAAGGACGTCATATACGTCTTGTCAGTCGTTCCCAGAAATTTCTCTCTCCGCCACGTCATGCAAGTTATCCAACTTTCGAAATTCAAAAATATCTTTTAAAGATATTCTCTAAAAAAAAGAGGCGAAGAAGTTGGACAGTTTAAGAAAACAAAAGTCTCTTTTCCATTAAATATTCAGAAGGAAATATTACAAATAAAGAAAAAGAAATTACAGTTCACAACATCTAGATCTATTCTAAGGGTTCAGGACACTCTCGCCTTCCGGACCCTTCAATGACGTGTCTTCCGAAGAGTCATCCTCAGATTCCTCGTCTAAATAAACCTTTAACTGTTGCACACCATCAGGAGCGGAAGCAAACTCCGGAAGCATGTCATGGAGCGGGAAGCGTAGGCCATCATGTTCCTCAACCCGTATTCTTCGCTCCGGTTTGACATCAAGGCCATGGAGAGGATGATCTTTGAATGAGCGGCTGCTTTGAGCATAGTTCATTCCTTCATGGAAGCCTATCACACGTCCAAGAGAAGAGGAAGCAGTCATTACATTAGCAAAGCTGTCAGTAAGCTCGTTGCTTCCCTTGATATAACGAACGACCCGTCAGGATGAAAATACAAGATTTTCAGTAACAAAATAAGAATTAAGCAAGCAACATTCAAAAAAGGGGACAACTTACAGCATCAATCCCTCGGGTGAGAAACCATTGACGATCTCGTTCCGCACATTCGGTTCGCTCTTGAAGCGCCCGAGACTCGGCGGATGTCTTCTCATGAACTTGCAGGAGAGAGTCATAAGCAGTCTGAACCTCGAGGGCACTTTTATCTTTAAGATCATTTTCTCTCTCTGCAACTTTAACTCGGCCTCAAGTTCCTGAATTCGGGTACCTTGAAGAGACACTTGATTTTCTAATGCCAAGTTTGCTTCTTGCACCCGGGCCAAATAATCTCTCTCTTTTTGTGTCTTTGCCCGAGCGGCCTCAAGAAGGGAGTTTTGCTTTTCACAAGCTTCCTTCCATCGGCGAGCAGCTGCAGCGTTGCGTTCCTGTTCACCCTTGAGGGCATTCTCCGCGTTAACCTGCTTCCATTTAGCAGTTTGGGCTGCAACGCGGTGCCCCTCGGCTTCCCTCTGGGCAGCCTCAGCATCTCGACGAGCCTCTGCCACCTTCCCGCCTAGAGTGCGCCACTCACATAGAACCTCTTGGCTTCCAGCTAAAGCATTAGCCAAATGATAGGCTACGTTCGTGTGGAGGTCTTGGCGGGAGAGGTCGCGTTGATATGACATTTCAGCGGGAAGCGCATAATGTTTCATAAAACTCATACAGACCCTGGGGTTAGTGAACCGGGATCTGTTAGTAATATCCCAAGGAGGGACAAACAAATCATGCTTATCACCCAAGTTCGCGTCCCCGTAATAGCGGGAACCTGACGGTTCTCGGCGAACTGGGAAAGGCAATGATTGTTGAGGAGGAGGATGAGGAGGAGTTTCATTACGCCTAAAGCCTCCCACATCCTCAGGAAGGTTACTTCCTTGAAAATCTGTACCACCCCCAGCCTGGAAAAGATAGTCAAAACGATTATCAGTCCCAGATTGGTTGTTGGGGTCCTCCGCCGAAGTATCAGTTGGAGGAGTTGGCACCCTCTCCTCTATAGCAGCCTCAAACGGAAGAGAGGTAGGTTGATCTTCTACATTAGTAGTACTTGGCGGAGCAGAAGGCTGGTCCTCTACTTCCTTTTCCGGAGGAGGAGAAGGTGGCCTTTCCGTTTGAGGAGTTGGAGTAGGCAACCTTTCAGACACGTCCTCTGGTAAGATCAGCGGATCTACCCAACAGTTACAATTAGCTAAACGATCCAAAATGGTAAAGTATTTCAGAAAACAACACATACCTTCCACCGTGTCAATGCGATCGGCAATACTGTACTGTGGCTTCTTAAGACGATGGGTTTTTCGTTTCTTCTTCGAAGGTCCCGCCTCAGCATCCGCAGTTTTGGTGCCTGCTTGACCTGCTTGAAAAGCCATAAAAGCCCTTTTCTTCTCTAATTCTGCCAATAATTGGGAGACGGAAGAAGACTCAGGTATATCGTCATCGGACTCTTTCTCCTCTCGAGTGGAAGAAAAATCGGAACCATCGCCATCATCATCACTCGATACTAAAGTGATGACCGTTCCATCAGAAGTAATAGCAATAAGCGGATGAGGGTTTAGAACGTACGCACCTGTCTCAAAGGTGGCATTAGAGACAATAGGTTCAGCCCGCATCTTCTTTGGAAAAAGGAAACGAGACTTTAGTCTTCTCAAGAATAGGCACATCACCGGCATCCCGGATGCCATGTCGGACACAACCTCTGTCCTCAAACAGGGCATTGAACATAGAACCTCGACCTGAGGAAATAAAAAATTTAGTTATAGAATACATCACAAAAGAAGGAAAATAGTAAGGATAACTTACGTTCATACAAGTCAACAAAAATAGGCTCCATAAATTCTGAGGCCCATAAGCGACTCATGCCTGCCCACACCAAGGCTTCTTCCGGTAGTGCCCGCATCGGTGTTGGTTCCATCGTTAGGGTACGGAACCAGTCACGACCTTCATAAGCAGCCGTAACAACGTCCGGAAGACGAGAGTTGACCGGACGACGGACCATGGCAACGGGTACCACGTCCTCAGAAATCCAAAAAAACTTGCAACGCCAGTCGGAAGACACCTTCTCGACCTCATATCCAATACTTTGGTCAGAAAATCCCTGGCAGGAATACCAACCATCGCGGATGGCAAGATGGTAGAAAACCGGAAATCGATCAACATGCGGCACCAGGTCCCGTGCTATACAGACAATTTCATAATGTCGAATTCACATCATAGCACGTGGATGCAGTTGGGATAAATGAATCCCATATGCGGTTAACAAATTCATAAGGAATTTCGTTAAAGGAAGACGGAAATTCCCACAGGTAAAGTAATCGACATAGACAACCATTTTTCCAGGTGGAGATAGACTGGCTATCGAACCCGGTTAAGGAAACTCTGGTTCCCATTCTGGTGGAATGCCATACGTCTCCAGCAACCTCTCGTATTCTGAGTGGTCCCAGGAGACCTCTATCTCATCAACTTCAGTCTGAACATTCGACATTGCAGACGAATTTGTTTAACGGATTACAGAGAAAGTTCGAAGTTCTAATCAGAAGAGAAAGCAAAGAAGGTAATTAGAAAATGAAGGGGATAAAAAAGCTTTCTCTCCCTTTTATACCCATCGCAATTAATGCGATGGGATATGAACAGTGGAAAGAGAAAAACATCGCCCAATCACAAGTCGCTACGTCATGCGGAAAATTCGTAAAAGAGAAAAAGTTGCACAGACAGGTACAGTGACAGCCGTAAAAAAAACGTTCCATCATCTGTTCACACGCCTACGAGTGGTCAACTTGTCCTTTTTCATGATTATCTATACCAGCAGAAGATATTTTCCCACCTAACTTCAAAATCCAAAAACCCCCAACACGCACTAAGTCCAGAATTTCACCCGCATAAAACACTTCACATGGAAGAAACACTGGACTGGGGGGACTTATAGAGGTAGGGTACCAAAAAGACCCAAATACCCTTAAGTAGTACCCGCGGGTTAATCAGAAGTCCCTCATAAGGAACCCGCGGGACATTCAAACCATCCGCATAACCGTGGGCGGAAGAAACACTTCCATAAGGCATGCGGAAGCACCCTGGCACCCTCAAAAGTCGTCCGCAGGACAGAAAGACCGTCCGCGTAAACAGCTACGAGGTAATGCCCCGGGACAGCTGTCGGAGTATAACAACACTCTAGAAGATTTACCAAGATGCTCTCTTAAGTAATACGTGATATATCAGCCAATTATTGAAGGACACCCGTCCAGGTTGTTATAACCGTGCACATGGCCAGGGTTATTCTTCGTCCTATCATAAGAGGACACATGTCCAGGTTGTTATACATGCACATGCAACGTATGAACTTAACCAGTAATATGAGGACACGTGTCAAGACGGTTATAAGAGCATCTTCCAAAGGACAGCTGGCCCAATTACCTCCCCATATCCTTCGGCTATAAATACCCTCTCAATCACCATGAGGTATTCATTGACTCCCACTGTACTCTCTGAATTTACTTAAGTACTTTATCTCTCAAGTCAGAACGGTACTTATTCTCACGCCGGAGGGTGGTTACGGGAAGACCACCCACCTCATCCTTCCCGTAACGAGCTAACGGTGTTCTGTTTTGCAGGATTCACGTCATTGGACTTTGGGAATTGTGTTCATATCGTTTTGGCAGTTAACCGTATCCTACCCTGTGGACTCATTGGATCTAGGACTCATTAGTGGGGAGTAGATCCGTGTTTCTTCAAAGAACAAACACGTACAAATGAAAACTAAACCAAGACATAAAATTTCTTCAACTGATTATCACTCATTCAAAGTACAAAGACTGTGAATTTAAATATGACAAGGCCATAAAAGAAAGTATCGATGCACCAGGTATTGTGATGTGAAATGCCTTTCAGTTTTTGTTACAATGTAGCGATTTTATATTCACAGTCTTTTATCATTAGGGCTTGTGTTACATTTTGCTGTCTAGAGTCTAGACAAGGCATTGGTACTAATATGTTATAAAACCAGTTTTAATATTATTTACTTGAACTCGCTCTGAGATGATTCACCAATTAAGGGATAAGATGAGATACAGAAAGAGATTCTGATATGAGATGAACAACATTACGATGTTTGATAATTCAGACTTCTAAACATACAACTCTTCCACTCTTCCCATTAATACACTGACGAAAAATTTGAGTCCAGTTCACAAGAGCCAACAAATGCAGCACCAACTTCCATCCCATCACCGACTTATGTTTACCCTAGATTGACCTCGGTCCAATCCAACATACAAAACAAACTAATATTGTTATTAACTAAACAATAAAATAAAATAGAACAAATAACCTCATAGTTTTTCCAATATTATTTGCTATTGAATTGAAATATCCATACATTTCAACAAATTTCATGTGCTCCATCATTCTCCGTTGCAGGTTCTTCTGTTTTGATCTTTTTGGCTTCCTTTGATTTGGAAATTTTATACTGTCTCTTCTGCTATACGTTTCTACTAGATTTTTAGTCTCTGTTAATCACTTGGATTCCAAAAAACAAATGTTGGTTCAAGCTAAAAAGCCTCTAGATGGAATGGTTGTTCTAGGACCAGCGTCTTTTATTTTAAGATCCTAATTTTGTTATTGTTTTTTAAACTGTACAGGACCATCTACGAGCTAGTGGATGCGTCGATATTGATGTAGTAAAGAAAGCGTCGATTACCAAAAGAAGTTTGGCGCGAAAGGTTCTACCCACATAGATTCATGGGAGATTGTAAGAAACCATACTAAATGGTTAATAGATAACAATCGTAACTAATGATATTTGTATAAATTAAGATGATCTTACCTTAATTTAGGGTGATCTCTTGTATTTGTAATTCCCTATTTAAAGGGATGAATTAATGATAATGGGAAACGATTCCAATCATAATTCTATCATGGTATCATACCTATAGATCCTAAACCCTAATACTCTCCCATCGCCTCCCTCCTTCCGCTACTTTTTTTCTTCTCTGTTGGTTCTCTCTTCTCCCTAACAGGCAACATTCAATGACCTCTCCCATTCACCCTGCCATCACCGTTACCAATATCCGGAATTTCATTACGATAACCCTCGACAAGGAAAGCGCCCAATACGTAACGTGGTCCGAACTTTTCAAGATCCACTGTACTGCTCATCAGGTGGCCGACCACCTCCTGCCCCGTATCAAACCTGCTGCATCGGCCTCAACAGACAAAGACAACGGTCCTGCTGTCCCTCCTCAGACCGAGGAAGAATGGAGACGTATTGACGCTATCGTTCTACAATGGATATATGGCACGATATCCATTGATCTTACTCAAACGGTGATGAACAAAAATACTACTGCACATGAAGTCTGGATCGCTTTGGAGAATTTATTTCAAGATAACAAGAGTGCTCGGGCCTTGCATCTCCAATCGAAACTGAATAATACCCGTCTCGAATCTTTTAAAGATTTGGCCTCGTACTGCCAAGAAGTGAAGATTTTAGCCGATCAACTGCCTAACGTGGACGTCCCTCTATCTCCAACCCAACTGGTCTTACAGGTTCTTGGGGGCCTCACGGAGCAATATCGAACCGTGGCTACCGTATTCCGTTCCACCGACCCATTACCCGAATTCAATGTTTGTCGCTCAAGACTCTGCCAAGAGGAAACCGACTTGGCTGCTCATGCACTCCACGCTGCTCAAAGCGCAGGGGCTGCCCTCCTTGCTGCATCAAAGACAGAAACATCACATGAAGCCTCGCATAACAACAAAACAGAAAGCACAACTGATCGGGGAAGAGGTCGAAGCCGCGACCGTGGCCGTGGTCGGGGCAGAACTATGTTTGTACGGGGCAGAGGGGGAACTCCACATCATCCGCAGACTCCATGGGGACCGTTACTCGCCTATCAACCTGGAGCAACTCCACACTCCTGGCAACATTGGCAAACTATGCCACCGTGCCCGTACCCGACAGTCGCTAGGCCACCGTCACAAACCTCTCAGGGCATACTTGGACCACGGCCAACGCAAGCATATCAGATGGGTTACGTACCAACAGTTTACGTACCGACAGATATTGACCAAGCTTTCCAGACAATGTCACTTTATCCGCCCGAGCAGCCTTGGTACATGGACATCGGTGCAACCAACCACATGACCAACCATCCAGGTATTTTCACTCCTTTTTTAATACTGGTATCTCACGCAATATAATTGTTGGCGACGGTAATATCATTTCCGTGACCGGACAAGGCAACCAAATCCTTAAACCACCTTACCCACCCTTTGAACTAAATAATGTTCTACTTGCCCCGAACATTATTAAAAACTTACTTTCTGTTCGCCGCCTAACTATCGATGATCAAATATCAATTAAATTTGACCTGTTTGGTTTTCTTGTGAAGGATCTCAAGACCAAGGCGCGTATCCTACGCAGTGATAGCACTGGGGACCTCTATCCTCTCACGCCCGTGGTTCTATCCAAGATTCGCTCACCTTCTACTTTTGCTGCTTTATCCCAAGACGTGTGGCATCAACGCCTGGGCCACCCGCCTCCATATTTACTTAAGTCTTTAAATAAGTCAAACTTTATTCATTGTAATAAATTTCATTCTCAAGTTTGTGAACCATGTATTTTTGGGAAAAGCATTAGACTACCTTTAGTCAATTCTAGTTCTTTTACTTGCATGCCTTTAGATTTAATTCATAGTGATATATGGACTTCGCCCATCATTAGCACGGGTGGTCATCGATACTACATTTTATTTATCGATGACTACACGAATTTCCTATGGACCTACCCGATTTCTAATAAATCCCATGCCTTTTCAAAGTTTAAACAATTTTACACTCTCATCGAAACTCAATTTGAACGCAAAATCAAACAGTTTCAGTGCGACAATGGAAAAGAATATTCAAACAACTCTTTTATGGCGTTCGGCACTCAAAACGGATTGTAGTTTTGCTTCTCGTGCCCCCACACCTCTTCTCAAAATGGAAAAGCGGAACGAACCATCCGCTCAATTAATAATATTGTTCGCACCCTTCTTGCCCAAGCCAACCTCCCAAACAACTTCTGACACCATGCCTTGGAAGTCGCTACTTACCTTCTTAATATCTTACCCACCAAAACCCTTAAAAACCGTACACCGACACACATCCTATACAATCGCGCGCCGACCTACGATCATATACGAGTGTTCGGTTTCTTGTGCTGCCCTTTAATACCACACACCACAATTCACAAACTGGAACTCCGATCCAAACCGTGCCCTTTAATACCCGACCCAACACCAAGGATATAAATGTCTCGACCTCACCTCACATAAAATAATCGTATGTCGACATGTACGATTTGATGAAAACAATTTCCCATTCAAAACTATTAACAAACCGTCTCTTCAACACTACAACTTCCTCACTGATGACCTTAATCCAAATATTTGGTCTCAAGTTGGCAATCCAAAACCCACCGCCCCTATATCACCAAACACCAACCTGCCCCCTAATAGCCCAAATACCAGCACTCTGCCGTTCGTCTATTCCAGGCGGCCTAGAAACCAGCCTCCACCACAGCCCGTATTCCCACCACAGCCTTCGGCCACTTCACCAGAAACACAACAGCCCTCGGTTACCCCTCCCTTACCCACGACTAACCCACCAAACCCACCCCAACCACAAAACACAGCCACCTGCACCATCCGTACCCGTTCAATGGATGGAATAACCAAACCGAAACAAACCTTTAACCTAAACACCACATCGGTAGCACCTATTCTCCGTAACCCAACGGATGCCTTGTCCACACCAGAAAGGCGCCAAGCGATGAAAATTGAATTTGATGCCCTTATTAAAAATGGGACGTGGGAATTAATTCCCCTTCAACCGGATATGAATGTTATATGGAGCATGTGGCTTTTCCACCACAAATTCAGATCAGACGGGTCGTTGGAACGTTATAAAGCAAGGTTGGTATGTGATGGACGAAATCAACAAATGGGTATTGATTGTGGGGAGACATTTAGTCCCGTGGTTAAACCCGCAACTATACGCACTGTGTTATCTTTAGCTTTAACACAGTCTTAGCCGATTCACCAGCTAGATGTTACGAACGCATTTCTACACGAAAATTTAAATGAAACAGTATACATGTATCAACCGATGGGGTTTCAACATCGGGATTACCCTGATCATATTTGTCGTCTAAAGAAATCATTATATGGCCTAAAGCAAGCTCCTCGTGCATGGTACCAACGATTTACGGATTTCGTGACCACTTTGGGATTTCGTCAAAGCCGTTGTGACAACTCTTTGTTCGTTTTTAATCACGGCAATCACATGGCGTATTTATTAATATATGTTGATGACATCATTTTGACGACTTCCTCCGACGAGCCCCGTAAGAATCTTATGGCTAGACTTGCATCAGAATTTGCCATGAAGGACCTCGGTCCTCTCAGTTTTTTCTTGGGAATTTCGGTCGAAAGAACAGGTAACCGGATGTTCTTGTCTCAAAGTAATTATGTTACAGATATATTAACGAGAGCTGGAATGTCTTCATGCAAGTCAGTCCCAACTCCAGTCGAAACAAAATCAAAGATGCGTGCCGAAGACGGCCCCCCATTCAATGATCCAACGCTGTTTCGTAGTCTAGCTGGTGCGCTACAATATCTGACATTCACTCGTCCTGACATATCATACGCGGTTCAACAGGTATGTATGCATATGCATGCTCCGCACGTCACACACTGGAATGCCTTAATTCGCATCCTTCGATATTTAAAGGGTACTCAAAATCTCGGTCTCACGCTTGGTACTACGGGTACTCAACAGTTACGGGCATACACGGATGCTGACTGGGCAGGCTGTCCGGACACACGCAGATCGACCTCCGGATATTGTGTGTATTTTGGTGACAACCTTCTCTCATGGTCGTCAAAACGCCAATCAACGGTCTCTCGATCGAGCGCTGAGGCTGAATACAGGGGTGTCGCAAATGTCGTAGCTGAAATATGTTGGCTCCGGAATTTACTTCTTGAGCTCCATAGGCCATTATCGTCAGCCACACTGGTATACTGCGATAACATAAGTGCAATTTACTTGTCAGGAAACCCGGTTCAACATCAAAGAACGAAACATATTGAACTTGATATACACTTTGTGCGTGAACAAGTGCAACGGGGGAAGGTTCGAATTCTTCACGTACCTACAAGATACCAGATTGCTAACATCTTCACCAAAGGCCTACCGAAGATTTTGTTTGAAGATTTCAGGTCCAGACTCAGCATCATAGAACCTCCCACTTCGACTGCGGGGGTGTAATAGATAACAGTCGTAACTAATAATATTTGTATAAATTAAGATGATCTTATCTTAATTTAGGGTGATCTCTTGTATTTGTAATTCCCTATTTAAAGGGCTGAATTAATGAGAATGGGCAACGATTCCAATCATAATTCTATCAATGGTAACGTGTTCCATTGACGAGTGAGGAGTTTTCCAGTCCATCACATAAAAGAAATAATCATCGGATTTCGGCAACTACACAAGTTCAAATGACGCTTTCACTGGCTCAATCCCCAACCTTAGCTAAGACCAAACATCAACAAGACCGACACATAAAGAAAAGAAATCGAGCAAGTCATCAAGCAGTAGTTTGGCCAACACTGTTGCAAACTACACAAAATTGAAGGTAGATGTGCTAAATGGTGGACTTAAGAAAGAAAAAAAGGTCAAAAAAAAATTATAATCTAGTTGAGAAAAAAATTATGGCTGAAACCCGATAACCCAAACAATGACAAGAACGAGCATATGTATGAAGGTGATATTGTTATGCAAAATGATGCAAACCATGGCAATTAGCTATAAAATGAAGGGTCGGCCCAAGTGGTAGAACCCATGGCCCAAACTGAAAACGTTGGGCAAGCTATTGTGACCTAACCTACAACCCAAACAAAAACAGAATATGAAGAGCACATCAGAGAAAAACGGAGTTGAACTTGTCCTGTTCCACTTATTTATTTGTCGTGAATCTCCCACCATCCATCGATCATATTTCACTTGATTTCAATCAACAATACTTGACAGTACACTCATGGGCGGAACTTTAAAGGGGCGATGAGGGGTTCCGACCCTCCTGTTTTTTGCTCAAAACTGCTAAATATAGCTTATATAGTTTCGATAAATATAGCCCATATATTTCCAATAATTTTTTTGAGCTTTGAAGTGGTAATATATGATTTTTGATAGCCAAATCAAGTTAACTAAAAGAACCGGTTGTTTTTTATTTTTAGGATTTATGATCATTATTTGGTGAAAAAATGATTTTTATGCGTAAGAACTTAATATTAATTTCCATTATTTTCGGCCGTCCTATTTAAAAGTTCAAGTTCCGCCACTGGATATACTCTATTGCAAATTTTATTTCTTATGATAAATTTCTGATTCACATAAAGACTTTTTGGCCATCAGTTTAAATAATGAGCCACGACTTTTAAGCATGCAATTCGTAATGGAAGTTGGAGAGATCCGATGGATAAAGAAATGCAGGCACTTGAGACTAGTGGCATGTGGACCATTGAGTATCTACTAGAGATAAAACGAGCCTTGGATTCAAAGTGGGTGTACAAATTAAGATACAAACCAAACAAGGAGATATAAAGATCCAAGGTAAGGTTAGTTACTCAAATGGAAGGAATTGACTTCCATGACACCTTTGCCATGCTGGCAAAACTTGTCACCGTTTGTACACTTTTGACAATTACAGTAAAGAAGAACTTGATAATTCATCAACTGGATGTCAATAATACGCTTTTGTATGGTGACTTGGATGAACATATTTACATGCATATCTCACAAGGTTCTGACAAGGGGAAAGAAGAAAACGTTTGTAAGCTAAAGAAATATCTCTATGGGATGAAACATGCATCTAGGATATGCTTTGCAAGAGTTTGGCTTTGAACAATCTAAACTCGATCACTCGTTTTTTATATTAAAAAAAACTACATATTTGTGGCAACTTTTATTTATGTAAAAGATGCTATCATTGTGGGTAACAAGTCAAAGAAAATTTGAGGATACAAAGAGTTTTCTTGATTGAAAATTTAGCATCAAAGACCTTCTGGAACATTTTCTAAGAATCGAAGTAGCAGAGACAAAAGATAGCCTTGTTCTTAGTCAAAGAAAGTATGTGATGGATATTTTGCTAGATAGCGGTATAATGGGTTGTAAATCAAATGCTTTTCCTACGGAGAAAAACACCAAACTTGGTAGGGATGATGGAGTACATGTTGATGCTGGCAAGTATAAATGATTAGTGGGATGTCTTCTCTATTTACAAGCCACTAGACCCAACATTAATTATTTCGTCAACGTTCTCAGTCAATTTGTTGCTGATCATCGACAAAATCATATGGAAGCAGCTATAAGAGTTTTCAGATACTTTAGGGTCCACTCTTGGTCCCAGTATTTTGCTTCCAAATAGTAATAGTGGTGGGATGAATCTCATCGGCCCTACTAATTCGGATTGGCTTAGGTGTTAAGATAGATAGAAGGCGATCACGAATCGATTATGTTTTACTTATAGGAGGGGCTCATATTTCTTGGTAATCGAAAAGGCAATCCGTTGTATCTAAGTCTTCTGCTGAAGCAGAATATGGGGTGAATACATTGACAGTCAGTGGAGTTTTATGAGTTCAATGACTCTTTACATTTAGATGTCTTCCAGAATGGCCCGACGTGATTATTTCGTGATAATCTAGTTGTCAAACACATAGCAAATAATATTGTTTTTCATGAACACACGAAACATGTCTAAATGGATTGCTACTTCGTCAGAGAACTCATTGAGTCGAAAGATAGTGAGCTGCTACAAATTGATACTAAGAAACATATTACTAACTTGTTCAAAAAAGCTTTTGTTACTATATGGTTACGGTTTCTACTTGACAAATTAGGTATTTGTGATCTTCATGCTTCAACTATGGCGAAGTATCGAAATAAATAATTATTTTATGTTTGATCTCTTTACTTATTGGTTATCTTTTCCTTAATTACCCTTTAGGTATTTATGATTAAGATGAGACGTCAAGCATAAAACCCTACGAAACTTTTATATATATCGACTTCCTTTAAGCTTAAGTTGAATAATCAAAGTTTGAGCTTACTTCGTTTTAAACTTGACTCGTTCACATCATTAATCTAGTCTCAAAATTAACATATGATGTTGGTCTTAAAAGGTGGATGATGGTGAAAGATAAACGCTTATCCGGTTAAATTTAAATATTAATTATGGTTAGACACATTGAATAACGCTAGTTGTTATTATAACGCCATATTTAAAAAGTTAGTAAATCTATTATGTTATACAAGTATAAACAACTAAACAACACTTTCAACATTACATAGCATTAGGCAATATTAGTGGTCCCCAATCCCCATACACCAACCGATTTATAATTATAATTAAGGATGTATATGAAATTGGTAAGATTAATTACATATACATGCTACAATAAAAAAAATTACTTATATGTAATTAATTGTTAAATTCACGCATGTGAAATATAATTTTTTTTTCAAATAAAACAGTTTAAAAGAACATGTTTTTGTAAAGTTTTTTTTATTTAGAATCTCAACCGGTTTCAACTCGTTATACCCGAACATAAAACCGAGGATCAAGTAGATGATTTAATTTGGTTTAAAAAGTTAATGATGTATAAGCTAGAGAAGAAAGGAAAGAGGGACATTGAGGCATCAACATCGTTACACCACATGCTGAGCCAGAAAGGCAACTATTGAATCCGTCTAGGCAATGTAGATATCGTAAAAAGATCATGAAAGGGTACATCTTTAAATCTTGATTAGAAACTTTTGTATTGTACCCATTTATACGTTTACAACAAAATAAAATGTAAAATAATTCATTTTCTAACCAATGGGTTGGTGCCGCAGCCTATGTAGCATGGGAATGAGCACGGGACTGGGATACGGGTACGAGGAACGTCAAAATTCAAAAAATCAAGATATGGATACGACAAATACTACCATAAAAAATATATATTAAATAAAATATATCTTTCTACATCAAATTACAAAATGTTTTAAAAGTAAAAAAATAGAAAAAAAATAAAAACAGTAAACAAACAAAAGGCCAGGTGATAGATTTTTTTTTTGTTTTATTAAATGTTAAATATAATTTTTAAGTTTAAAGACAAAATGTAAACTAAGAATAATAGAAGGGGTTAAATATTTAAATAAGGGGTTAAATATTTAAATACACAAACTAATTTTAAATTTTTTATATTAAATTTTTAAGTTTTAGGGACTAGATAAAAAACAATTGAAAGATACAGGGGTTAATGTTAAAAGACCTAAACTTATTTAAACCTAAAACAAAACAATGTTACCAACCGCCACCGTTCTTTTTCTTATAGCTCCGGCGCCGGAATTTACCGTTGGAATTCGCAATGTGGCCGCTAAAAGCCGTCCAAATCAATAAACATCCGGCGAAAGCCGTCCCCGAAACCTTTAGTTGTCGTCCCCGTTTTCCAAAGTTGTTTTGCATCCGTCCCCCAATATCGGAAACGTTTAGGGAACATCTCCATGGAGTCCCCATGGCATTTCCGTCCCCAAAACATCCTCGGGATGGGTACTCCATGCTTCCGGGTGTCCCCGTGCGTGCTTCATAGGCCGCAACAATTTGATTGATCCACATGGTGGTACCATCTTGTGTCACTTGTCCAGTGTTTTTTTCTTTAGATATGTAAGTTTTTTTAGTCTGAACACCGTAACGAACGTAACCGACCCAATGAGCGTCGACTCCTCGTCACAACGCCCAAGTTTTACTACCTAAAGACATTGTCATTTTTTATATCATGCTATACGAGTATTTTGATCGTTTACTAATTTAACTTTGGTGTTTAGTGTCATGCTATACATTGTGTTTGCTATTTTCCGTATGCCGTTTTTTTACTTTATCACTACAGGTTTTTATGTTGACGTATTAATTGTCAAAGAGAGTTGGTATCGTAACAAACACAGCTCATACCAACTAAATGTACGTTAATGGACCGTCGCAACACGTCACGTAGAAACCTAGTTAGTTATAAACTATTAGACTACCATCATTTGAATAAATTACAACTTAACTTGCTTACTATAATAATTTTATTACCATGGTAAAAAAAGGAATACAAATAAGTATCAATAATCAATATGTACAGATACAATCAGCTAATAATATTCTATAACTTTAGAAAACTAGAATCTAAAATCATAAAACAACCAAAGTTAACTACCCTCGATTGAAGAATTTTCTATCTTTATGAAGAAATATAACTTGTTTAAAAAATTTAATCGCAACTGCTACAATACACAGGACCGTCGGCCAGAAACCAATGTCGTAATCATGAATGAAGGCTTACCCTAATGTTCATCTACCTGCAAAATTATACGTGAAAACAATTGTTAGATTCATCGATCTTAAGTTCTTAACCTCCAAATTAAAAAAAAAATCAGTTGAACACAATACTGGCAAACACCAATGGCCACTTCTATGTAATGACATGTGTAACCATTGTTATATTATTCCTATTTATGGTAATAATGTATCCTTTAATATATAGTTGTAACTTGTAACAACCAACAAGTACAGACTATAACCGAACAGTCAATTAGGTACTAAAATATCCTTGTCTGAATGTTTGGTTTTTTTATGGGCAATGGTTATTCATATATCCTTTTTAGTTATTCACACACCCTCTTAACACACACCCTATCTATATATACACCCTATAAAGGGTGTATGAATAACACATCCCACAAGTACAGACTATAAAAAGGTGTATGAATAACACATCCCTTTCGATGGGAGCCAAAAGGTGAACCCGGATAGGAACACTTATCCTACTAGTGACGTCAAAGGCTTTTTATGTTCAAAGGTTTGAGAAAAGGAAACAGTCTTAAAATTTTAAAAATTTAAAAATTGAAAGACAACCAAGTTGGACCAAAGAGATGAACATTCAATAGTACGTAATATTTACAAGAAAAGGAGAAAGTGACATTAAGGCATCAACATCGTTACACCCCATGCTGAGTTAAAAGGCTGATACAAAACGTGTATGTCGATAAAAGACCACCAAAGGGTGCATGTGCATCTTTAAATATTTCATTAAATTGACCTTTCTACTTTTAAAATTGGTAGCAACTTTATGCATATATCCACAAACCCTAAACACTTCTAGTTCTGTCCATGCACAGTGTCATTAGGTTTGTTTAATTACAAAATTCAATGTAGTTTATAAAAGACTTGTTTTGCAATCTAAAAGAGGTCAGCGACGCAACTTGTTGCGGGTTTGCCTTCCGAAATATGTAAAAATATATATACTATAGTGATCATTAAACATGGAAATGACAAATATACTGCTAGAGACCAAGAAAAGTTTTTTGTATCATAATCAAGAAATTGGGCATGAATAATATTATGATCCTATCATATAGCCTTGAAACAAATAGTTGAAATAAGTGGAGTTCAAGGTGTTACCTCTAATTAAGACTACCATGTGCATTCTTATAAGCTAAATAATAGTGAATTTGCTATCTTTAAGCAATGATCAAGAATCCAACAAGCAAAATGAGCAGATTGAATCTTGAGAAGCCCTACACAAGTTTAAGAAAAACAAAACAATTAAAACTCGATAATTTATATCTAAACCGAAGTAACACGAGGACAAGAAGACCATTTTCTTACATTTTTCCAAGAGGCCGAAAAATGCATACGAGGAAGATCATTTTGCACACCGAGATTATAAACCGGAGTACCACTAGGATAATACAATCCATAGTTTCTCTCAGAAGTCGGGCCAGGCTTCAAGTTCTCATTAAAAAGGGCAAAAACATAGATGTCAATTGGTTGCGACGGGTTCGCTGGCGTCCCCTCTCGTTTCTGCATTCTTTGAATCAAATTCTTATGATAAATCCCTGCGTTTTCAACAGTAGCCCCAAATTCATTCTCATCACCCTTTGAAGGCCATCCAGTCTCAGATATTTGCACTTGAATGTTACCATAGTTCAACGCCCTTATAGCCGAGTAAACCGCATCAATTTGAGCATATAACATGTTATCATAATTCAAATTGGTGTTCGGATCAATAGCCCCCGCATTTGGTTCAAAAAGAACGTATTCCAACTTCACATTATTCGGGTCGTTTTTATAGGCAAAGTAAGGGTACACATTAATTAAAAAGGGTGAATTAGTTTGGGCATGAAATGCAAGAATGGGTTGTAAATATTGAACCAAATCTTCCCGAAATGCGCCTTGCGATGGCGGGAAAGATGTTGCTAGTATTTGAAGGGAATGGGCTGTGGTGATGTACACTTGTTTGTGTAATCCAAGGTTAACCAAAGCTTCATACATTGTTTTCATGGCGGGATATAGATATTGTGGTAATTGAGTATCTTGTCCTCCTAGTATTTCATTCCCGACAGTGATACATGTGATCTTGGTTTGAGAAAGATAAGGTTGTACCTTTTGTTGGATCCATATTTGGGCTTCTTGAGGATCTTGCATTCTTGGAAGGTATTCGTTTCCTAATCCGATGATGAACTCGACGTCGGAGTTTGAGAAAGAACCTAGGACTTTTGGATCGGCATCGTAGAGCTTAACTCTAGTGATGTTCAAAGATTTTAGCATGGTTTGTACGTGTGATGGTGGCGGGAGATTGTCGGCTATTTGTCCGTAATTTATCCCAACTCCAAGGGTATATGTGCCAACAAATAATCCTGCAGCAAAGATATCACGTTTTTATATTATATATATATATTATGGTTTGTCTAGAACACACGATATTTTTTAACACCGACCTTCATTTTAAAATATTATTAACCAATCATTAAATGTATTGCATTTAAAAAAACAAATGAATGACAAACAAGAAAGTAACACAAGTCCAAACAAAATGTGGAGGAAATAAAGATAGTAACTTTTCTTTATGGGTGATTGTTAGATCGAGTATTACTATAGTTGATTGGCTCATATGGGTTAAATTTGATTTTTAAATATGAAAATATTTTAGTTTTTGTATTTTAAGAAAGAATATGTAGTTAATAAAATCTTTTTGATAATAGTAATCTCAAAAACCTTATTAGTTTTATTGGTGCCAACAACAAAATAAGACCTATTTATGGAACCCAACTTGATTCAAACTGAAATTTCAAACATCGAAAAATCGAGATTGAAAAGAATCCTGCTTGAAATCTTTGAACATCACTAAACGTCTTAGTAGCCAAAACCAGTAAATCGGGCATTTTAAGGCATGAATTGAAATATGACGATTTGTTGATGTTTAAATATTTAGCAAAAGGTAGTGAATTAAAATCAGAGATGAAGAAGATGACATACCGGTGAAAGTGAAGAGCAAAAGAAGTGTATGAACCATAGCAGCCATTGACAGTGAGATTACCAGTTACCAGCTAGCTCCTCTACTTGTGGTGGTGGGTTTTAGAAACTAGTGTTATGGGATTTGTGTGAGCAATTATTAAGTTTGTGTTGAAATGGAATACGAGGGAGTGTTATTTATATAAGTTTGTGATCATACCTCGAAGTGTCTCTGGGGCCAGCAAGTAAGTGGATATCACGTGTTTGCTGCGTCATTTCTTCTTTAGGCTATGTATATGTTCAAGAGACCATGTTTTTGACCGTGTTAAATATTTTTAAACATATCCATCCCTATGGAAGGTTTTGACTCATGACTTTGACCTGCAGTTGAAATCCTGCCGCCAAACCAAGTGGGATATATTATTATTATTATTATTATTATTATTATTTGTAGGGGTATGGTACTAAACCCGGTTTTACGACCCTAAATTTATTATGTTTGGCTTATTTTATTATATGGACTAATACAATGTTATTGGGCTGAGGGGGTTTTGTGGAGGTAACCCTAACTGGGCTAGGCCCATTAGGGTACCATGATGGTGGCCATGAGGCTCCCTATATAAGGAGGTCTCCACCTCCTTATTAGGGGTTGGTCATTCTCAATAAGAGCCACCACCATATTTTTGTGTCTGTGAACAAGAGATCCTGGAGATTTCTTAGCGGTCACCTCCACACCCCCAAAAAGTCATTGCAGATCCCAACCAGCCGGAGAAGAAGATCAAGACGTGGTTCGTTCATCTCGAAATCCGTGGAAACATCGTCATGGATCAGGTCAAATTCATCTCGTGCTTCGACATTGGCGCCATCCGTGGGACGGCAATGAACCACGCTTCGCTTCTCGTCTCGGCCCTCCGATCTGTTCATCAATATCTCGGGTCTACGGTTTCTTCTTTCAGATATGTTCTATGAAAATCCAAAAATCCGTAGATCTAAAAAATACTTCCAGATCTGGAAATACACAGGAAGAAATACCACCGAACTTTTGGGGAAAACCCTTAGATCTGTGTTTTTTCTAAGTGAAATATACCAAATCTAGTTATGATTTTTTCAGATCTGGGTTCGTTTGAGCAACAGTCACACTTCATATTCATAGATCTATAAATCCTATTAGATCTGTTGGTTTTACATAAAACCTACCTGATGTGGATATTCAAAATCTCTAGATCGTGTGCGCCACCGCGGATCAAAATCGCTCCCTGTGGATCAACTTCGGATTCCGCATGCGCGCTCCCGGCGATCACTCTACGCCACAGCGGGCCGCATGCGCGCTCCCGGCGATCACTCTACGCCACAGCGGGTCGCATGCGCGCCCCCGGCGATCACTCTACGCCACAGCGGGCCGCATGCGCGCTCCCGGCGATCACTCTACGCCACAGCGGGTCGCATGCGCGCCCCCGGCGATCACTCTACGCCACAGCGGGTCGCATGCGCGCCCCCGGCGATCACTCTACGCCACAGCGGGTCGCATGCGCGCCCCCGGCGATCACTCTACGCCACAGCGGGTCGCATGCGCGCCCCCGGCGATCACTCTACGCCACAGCGGGTCGCATGCGCGCCCCCGGCGATCACTCTACGCCACAGCGGGTCGCATACGCGCTCCCGGCGATCACTCTACGCCACAGCGGGTCGCATCCGCACCCCCGGCGATCACTCTATGCCACAGCGGGTCGCATGCGCGCTCCCGGCGATCACTCTACGCCACAGCGACTTGCATGCGCGCTCCCGGCGATCACTCTACGTCACAGCGGGTCGAATGCGCGCTCCCGGCGATCACTCTACGCCACAGCGGATCGCATGCGCGCTCCCGGCGATTACTCTACGCCACAGCTCACGCATATCACATGCTCATGAAGACAGCCAAAACCTATGCTCGTGGCGCATATCACATGCTCACGCATCACGCATGCTCACGCGTAGCACGTATGCTCACGCATACCACATATGCTCACGCATCACGTATGCTCACGCATATCACATGCTCACGCATCTCATATGCTCACGCATCACATATGTTATTGGGCTTCGCGTACGCTCATGCATATTAGATGCTCACGCATCATGCACGCTCACGCACCACATCTGCGCGTGAGAATAGAGGAGACATTGCGCAGGCCGCGCGTAAGCGACATAACAAATGAACAGTCTAATCCAAATCAGGATAAGAACAACCATGATTGTACTCATATGGCTACGCGCCATACTTAAAGGTTGGGAATCCTCATAATATCCCATATGGCTACGCGCCATACTTAAAGGTTGGGAATCCTCATAATATCCCATATGGCTACGCGCCATACTTAAAGGTTAGGAATCCTCATAATATCCCATATGGCTACGCGCCATACTTAAAGGTTGGGAATCCTCATAATATCCCATATGGCTACGCGCCAAACTTAAAGGTTGGGAATCCTCATAAACCCATAGGCCACGCGCCAAGCTTAAAGGTTGGGCACACCTCATAATTTGCCCGAGGATGGGAACCATGCAATACATCCACTTTTAGTTGACATGTTTTTGCAGGTTCGGCTACGAGCCGCACAAACACCTATGACATCACTATTATTATCTGGCCATTTGTGCCTCCATTATTATTTTGAAAACAGGCCGGGATATTCATCCTGCGCGGAGGAGGCCCTTGTGGGCCAGTCATTATCATCATTTTATAGCTCGTAAGTCGCCTCGCGCGCAAGCTTTTATTATTCTTATAGCTCGTAAGACGCCACGCGCGCAGGCTTCATTATTCTCATAGATCCGTAAGTCGCCTCGCGCGCAGGCTTCATTATTTTTACAGCTCGTAAGTCGCCTTACGCGCGCAAGCTTTATTATTCATATAGCTCGTAAGACGCCTCGCGCGCAAGCTTTTATTATTCTTATAGCTCGTAAGACGCCACGCGCACAGGCTTCATAATTCTCATAGATCCATAAGTCGCCTCGCACGCAGGCTTCATTATTTTTACAGCTCGTAAGTCGCCTCGCGCGCGCAAGCTTTATTATTCATATAGCTCGTAAGACGCCTCGCGCGCAAGCTTTTATTATTCTTATAGCTCGTAAGACGCCTCGCGCGCAAGCTTTTATTATTCTTATAGCTCGTAAGACGCCACGCGCGCAGGCTTCATTATTCTCATAGATCCGTAAGTCGCCTCGCGCGCAGGCTTCATTATTTTTACAGCTCGTAAGTCGCCTCACGCGCGCAAGATTCATTATTCATATAGCTCGTAAGACGCCTCGCGCGCAAGCTTTTATTATTCTTATAGCTCGTAAGACGCCACGCGCGCAGGATTTATTATTCTCATAGATCCGTAAGTCGCCTCGCGCGCAGGCTTCATTATTTTTAAAGCTCGTAAGTCGCCTCACGCGCGCAAGCTTTATTATTCATATAGCTCGTAAGACGCCTCGCGCGCAAGCTTTTATTATTCTTATAGCTCGTAAGACGCCACGCGCGCAGGCTTCATTATTCTCATAGATCCATAAGTCGCCTCGCGCGCAGGCTTCATTATTTTTACAGCTCGTAAGTCGCCTCACGCGCGCAAGCTTTATTATTCTTATAGCTCGTAAGTCGCCTCGCGCGCAAGCTTTTATTATTCTCATAGCTCATAAGTCGCCTCGCGCGCAAGCTTTATTATTCTCATAGCTCGTAAGTCGCCTCGCGCGCAGGCTTTTATTATTCGGCGTGCTATATCTTCTTCATGCTAGTGCACCATCATTATCATAAAAACCACAACACGTCACCATCATGAAGAAAACCTCCCAAAACTCAAAGACAATAAAGATAAGGCCGAAGAAAAGGGAAAAAACCGCCTCACGCCCTAACACACCTCATAAAGTCCAGCGCTCCACCTAAACGCTTGCGCGCCCAAGAGCAACGCTGGACTTGGGGGGGCTTGTAGGGGTATGGTACTAAACCCGGTTTTACGACCCTAAATTTATTATGTTTGGCTTATTTTATTATATGGACTAATACAATGTTATTGGGCTGAGGGGGTTTTGTGGAGGTAACCCTAACTGGGCTAGGCCCATTAGGGTACCATGATGGTGGCCATGAGGCTCCCTATATAAGGAGGTCTCCACCTCCTTATTAGGGGTGGGTCATTCTCAATAAGAGCCAGCACCATATTTTTGTGTCTGTGAACAAGAGATCCTGGAGATTTCTTAGCGGTCACCTCCACACCCCCAAAAAGTCATTGCAGATCCCAACCAGCCGGAGAAGAAGATCAAGACGTGGTTCGTTCATCTCGAAATCCGTGAAAACATCGTCATGGTTCAGGTCAGATTCAACCAAGAGGGCCTAGCAAGAGGATAGCTAGGACCACCGTGTTACAGACACTAAAATAGAAGCTACCACCTAAACAACATTTTGTCACCCGAAGGAGATACTTGCACTCCACTCTAAATATTACAAAACAACTACGAAGCCAAAATTCTAGGCATAATTCAAAGATGGACTTTTGCCTTTGTCTCGAACCGATCAGTCTTCACCAATTTCTGTCTCCATGTATCGTCTAAACTCTAAACTAATTATTAATGCTTTAGGAATACTCACTCTATATATCTTTACCTCTTATCCAATATTCATCACTATGAATGCACACCGTTATGTTGTCTGTTTTATATTGATGTGTATGCAAGGCCTCGTATACAAATTTACACAAATTTTATAATGGCATATACGGTGTTCCAAAAAATCATGCACCCCAATACAATCAATGCCAAATTCTGAATAGAGTAGCTTTGGTATGCTATTAAATACTTTTTCTTTCTTTTGTTTTAGCAACCAACTTTCATTAAAAACACAGAGGGTAGCAAGTAGCTAACCACAAATCTTTTAAATAAACATAAGCACCATATTATATTAAACTACTACATTATACAATTGTTTTAACATTTGCGCTTACCTATGAATTTGATCAAATTGTACATGCATCTCTATATGAATAATTTGATCATATTAATTATACATACATCTCTTTGATTATCTACTAGAATTTATATTACGTCTATATTACAAGTTTGTATTATTGTAACAATTTACAAAATATATCGTTATTAATATATACGCAATTCAGTTCTTACTAAAAATGTCATTGGATACTGTTAGTTTGGATGTGTATGTGCGTTATAGTTGTTACTTAGAGGGTTAGGGTATGTTTGATAGGATGCAATGGAATAAAGGGGGAATGAAATGAGAAAAAGAATGGAATGAATAAGGAAATGATAAGGATTATTATCATTCCTTTGTCTTGTTTGATTAACCTATGAGAATGAAATGAATTATTACTTTATGTTGTTTCATATTTAAAAAAAATTGTAAGAATAAAATAAACATAATAAAAACATTTTTAGCTTAAAATATCTTTTTCACCAAAATAAAAAAATACTGCAATGGGGACGGTGGTGGTAGCTCCGACTAAGAAAATGGTGGTAGCGATGGCGACGGTACTAGTGGTGGTGGCGGTCAGGCGGCAGGGCGGTGGTTGTGGTGGTGGCGGTGGTCAGGGTATGATAGCAATGGTAGTGATGGTGATGGTAGGGTGGCAGCGAGTGGTGGCGGTGGTCAGGCAGCGACACTGGTGGTGGTGGTGATGGTTAGGCGGCGACGGTGACAATAGTTGCGGTGGTTATGACGACAATGTTGGCGGCAACGATTGGTAGCGCTGGTGGTGGTGGCGGCGGCAATGTTGGAGGCTGAGGTTGTGGTGGCGACGGTGGCGGTCAGGTGGTGGTGATTGTTGTTGTTGTTAGGTGGTGTTGTTGTTGTTGAGAAAGTATGGTGAAAGAGGAATAGATTGAAAAAAAAAAGAAGAGGATATGAATGAATGGTTTAAATGGAATGAGATTCCATGTGTAATTATTTCATTCTATTAGGTAACCAAACATCACTTTTTTCAATCTCACGCAATAAATCATTCCATTCCTATTATCATTCTTGTATACCAAACGCTACCTTAGAATGTAGAGGTTATGGTCACAAGTGTACGTCTAGCTAGATGGGAGCTTCAAAATTACAAGTGTTGGAATTGCTCACTCTATTTCAAAGGAGCATATAATGTAAGTGATTTATTGACAGTTGATTGCTCAAAATCAGTTCATACAACTTCATATCTCTCTGTCTCTTCACGCATTTGATTTAGGTTTTAATTTTCAGCATCTTGTTGTGATTGTTGAGTACTTGAGTAGGGTAGTTATCAAGTTGCCTCATACGACCTCACCTTAGTATGTGTTGGGCTTAGAAAAACTGTCTGGTTGCATAGAAATGTCAATATACATACATGAGGTGGCGACGGACATCCCACTATTATGCTTCGGGTAGTTTCATCATATGACCTATGGATCTTGTATGCTTATTTTGGAGTAGCGGATTCTAATAATGACATAAACATGATCAATTAATACAAGTACTGTTTAACAAAATGTTCAACCATAATGCACGTCATTGTAACTTTTTACAATGAACAATCCAAAATATACGAAAAGATATTATCTTGCAGATGGAATATATCCTAAATGACCATGATAGTCTAGTTTCACATTTCCACTAAGAGAGAAATTTAAGGCTTTTAAAAAGTATCGTGAGTATGTAAAGAAAGAATTGTCGAGAGAGCTTTTGGTGTACTCCAAGCTCGATGGACAATTATACGAGTTCATCACACAAAAACAATAAGCAATGTAGTGTATGCACACAATATTGGTGCTTGTAGGGTAATATATGTTTTTGGGATATATTTTTATAAATAAAATGACATTTACTTTAACTCTATTATCCAACAAGCAAGTGTACCTATTGTTGACATAGTATGGTATGATAAGAACCATGTATTGATCCAAAGACGTGATAACTCTTAATACCAAATTCTTGCTACTGTCTAGTTAAATTAAACGTCCAAGGGTTTTTAAAAAGTAAAAAAGACAAGACATAATTTGAAATAAAGAAACTAAAATAAAAATTGGAGAGAATCAATCCAAATTGAATATCAATTTAGCTCGGAATTCCCTTGAAATATAGATGATTAACATGGTTGCATTTTATATCTTTATGAAGTGAAAATATCCCTTGCCCCTGGTCAGATCAGGGAGATCCCATAAATTATCGTTGAAGCCGGATGGCTCAGCGTTGCCAATGACCGGCAAGTAGGAGTTAAGGCCATCTTAAAACATGATTAGACTCATGTTTAAATATCTAATATCCTTCGAGATTTCGAAAGGAATGACATTTCAAACATACAATTGGGTTTGAAGTATACCAATTATTACCAATCAAGGATCAAAAGAATTGACAGTTTAAACTAAGAGCACAACGAGTTGATTCGAGGAAATGAGAATGGGGAAAATTGAGAGATGAGGTGGAGGTGAAAGGTTATGAGGTGGAGGATGTAAATGGAGAAACCGGAAGTCACCAAAGTGCAAGTAAAAATGATAGATCAAAGAAAGAAAGTGGGAAGTTTGGATCCGGGAGAAAACACCCCGACCCCCCAAATCGGGAAATATAAGTTGGATTCAGGGAACCGTGTCCCCTAAGTGGTTTGAAAGTAAATTAATGTATTGAAGATGTGCTAAGAGTGACAATTTCAAATAAAACGATGAAATAAATTTATCTAACACGTACGAGTTATGAAATTAGGAATTTATTATGCGTTTACATGTCACTGAAAGAAAAATATATAAAATATAATTTACACACAAAATAAGCACACTGCATTGTATAATTAATGGTTATTGATTAATAAAGAAACTTATCCATTAAGGATATGTGCCTTTTCTTGCTTTATCTTTTCTTTTCTATCCGCAGTAGTCATTTGACATATCAAATCACTAAAAGATTTGGTTCAGTGCATCAAAGTTTGATTTTAATTACTTGTCTTACCAATTAAATTGTAATTTGTAAATTTTATTTTTACAGTTACTTATGTTTTTTCAGTAACCCATACTAGAAACAAATAAGTAACGTGGGTGCATGATAAATACAATTTGGTTTGTCTTTTTTATTTAGTGATACTGTTGCTTTTATTTCTCATTTTATTAACCGACTCTATTTGACTAGTAATACGTTAATATTAGTATATGTGGAGTGCTCTAAATCGTATATTAATGAAAGATTGCGCATTCGTTTGAGAAAAGTTATACATTATTCTTTAAGGATTAACATTTAAGACTAAAAAGACACTATCAACCATCACAAGATAACCTAGTATTAACGCAACTGAATGGTATTCAAAGGATCTCATGTTTAATTGTTTAAACCTTCCTTAGAGCTTAGATAAACATTTTGGGTGACCATCGCTATTAAAAGAAAACTTGGACGCAAGAAAATGTTCTAGAAGGAAAATACTGAAGATAAATTGAATAGTCGATTATCCATCTAATGACAACAATGCTAGAATCTTGGGTATAATGAGCACATGATACTTAACATGTTTTACAAAGATCGTGAATCAAGAACGATAATGGAATATTTTATGGTTCTCATAGACATGGGCTCATAAAATTATTCAAGCTAGATCGATGACGGATGTAAAAATATTGTAATTATCGTTTTTCTTCGTGTCTTTTAGTTATAATTTCTTTCTTTCTAAATACATATATGACACAACATATATTCTTGAACAATATCAAGAATGAAGTGATATAACTCATCAAAACAAAAAATTAACACACTAACTTTAGGTTTCTTTCTTATCTCACTCTTGAAACTCTAAATCAGTTATATCTCATATGCTTTATAATGTCTAAGCATAACTCGATTTATTTAAACTAACTATAAGTTGGTAACTAAGAAATTACCGATGTTAATTAAAAGGTAATTAGGAAACATAGCTAACTATATATGACCTACTTGTCATTGTTGGTCTATCAAGTTCACTAACTTGTGCCTTGAAGTCCGAAATTACCAACACCATAAGACTACAACTTCAGCCCTGGTCCACTTTAATTGGTTTTCTTGACGTCAAACCATGAACTTAACTCATGATGACGAACATCACTGCAAACTTGATCATATATGCCGATGCAACAGATGGGCACATATACTACAATAATGTTATATTCATGATTTAGAAACTTCTTTTTATTGATTTGATTCAAATCAGCTAACACACTAACTTGTATATATATTTATTTAAAACAACTAACTCAATAACTTGCATATATTTATTATTCAGATTCATATTAATCATTAAAGCTCAGATCACATAGACATGCTTATCTAGTGTTATCGTAAAGAAAATACAAGATTTTATCAGCAAATTTGTTTTATTCCCTTTACGTTGTAAAAATCAATAAAAAAATATATTAAACTATACAAATGCACACCCAATACCAGTTGTTACACACTTGCTTTCAAAGATGCGCCGATATATAAACCAAAAGCTTCAAACTTTATCTTTTATCGATTATCTAATCATATAAAAGTATAGAACAGTATAGTAATTTCACTTTTATAGCATCACCTTATTATCGTTTTTATAAAAATAGACTGTAACAATTTAATATTGTATATTTGACTATTTGAGACAGTAGGTAAATATTTCAACAATCATTAAAAATATCATTAAAAACAGCAATATTATCCACGTGCGTTAATAATAATAATAATAATATGTAGTCAAATGAACAATGTTTGGTGGGGGGATTCAATAAGTTAAGGCCAGTGGGGGCTCACTCCAGAAGAAAAACGAAAAAGGAAATTGAAAAACAAAAGCTGGTGACGCGTATTTATGTAAGATCATGTGTTAGTCGACGTGTGTCCAGCAACCCATGATAGAAAATTAAGACTACATAACATAAATATTGTCGGCAACTAGCCAATTTTGGCGGCATACTGTGTCCAATTTAGGACCTACAACTACAAGTGGTCTTCCTTCTGTTCCAACTGAAAGAAACTAATACATTTTATATAATTTCATTAAAACATAAGAAAAATATATTATGCGTGTGAATTCATACAGAGTATTATAAGTCCAAAAACGTACCAGCTGAAAACAGCTCAAAAAACAAGTTGATAGTTTTGGGTTGGATTAGTTTTAAGGATCCAATCAATCAGGAATGATAACAAGTGGAGTTTTAATTTTAAGTGGTGACAGGATGCATAGTTTTTGCATAGGTGTCTTGAAATTTTCGATACTAGAATGTCTATTACTTGATATCAATTTCCGTTCCAGGTCGGATACAGTAATGGGAATAGGAAATTTATCTTCGGTGGAATTTAATTTATACTTCTTTTTTACAGATTATGCATTATTGATATTTTTGTTACCTTCTAACATGCGTTGAGTATTTTATATTCCTTGCAACTTATGATTATGATATCTCTTTGTAGTCTAGGAATAAATCTGAGCATTTGAATCAAAGTAGTTAATGATTTAGATCTATATCGTGTTAAAAATCATATATTGACGTTCTATTTAAGAGTATAGTGTCCTATTTATATAGAAGACTTTATTTTAAGTCTTCCTGTACTTCTTAAGAAACCTTGATTTCTAATTTTAACTCTTTTCTCTCTTAGTATTGGTTTTTATTTGCATATTTATGAAGTAGATTTAATTTCGGGGGAATTATCAAAATGGACAAGTTGAAAACTTACCAAACTTGACATGAAAAGTCAGTCTTCACCAGACTATATATCCAAAACCAACTACTCGGGCAATGCGAAAAATCATGCCATCGATACATGTGAGAAGGCCAGATTAAACTTTAGCCAAGGCGAAGCCCTGAATTTAAACAGTCAACTAAGGCTTATGAGAAAACCTAACACATATCTAACTTAAGATATCTTGTATCAATTATGTGCGGAATCCATTACCAATTGTGTTTGATGTGTTAAACGTTCAATTGATTCTCAATTATGATTTATTAAGGTTTATGTGAATTGTGTGTGTGTGTATTCTGGAGAGATTTTGGCAACATAACATAACTCAATTGATGAAATGGGTTAAACCTGTCACACACGCATGAGACAACCTTACAAATAGGTTGTGCCATGCGCATGGTTTGATGCGTATGACTCCCATGTGCCTACATTCTAGACGCATGGAGCTTATACATTACAAATTTGACACAAATAGCCCTATACATTGAAACTACGGGCCCTAGACACCTATACATGACAAGACACTGAATAAAATGCTCTAACAGCCTAGTCATCGCTTCTAAACGCCTACTAAGGCTTAGCCCGGTTTTACATGTGCATTATTTTAATTGGTTGTTTCCGTAGACCTTGTTATACTTATAGTCGACGCTTTCCAAGTCAAAAATTATTTTGTAAGTAAGTGGTCAACTTGTCCATTTAGTGATTTTCACTTCTATTGATTGCTTTGGTGACGAGAAGACCAATATTGTGCGAAATTATGATTATTGTAATTACTAGTTAAACATTTACATCACTTGCACAACTTTTCGATTTGGTTGTTGGTGCAATGAAATCCGAGTCAGGGTGAATCATGCCTAGCATTCATGAACTATACTTCCAGAGCTTAGATCCGACCTACAACATATAAATGAACAAGTTAGAAGGTGACTGAGGCTAAAGCCCTGGAAAACCCTTGACAATTATGTTAGTGATCAATAATGAAATTAAAATATCAATATATACATTACGCTTACGCATGTAATAAGTTTAAAGGATGAGAGCTGATAGCGAGAAGGAGGTTAATCTAATCGAGGAGGAAGAAGATCAGAAGACCATGATCAAGTTAAAGTACTAAGAGCATTCACATTCCATCCCCTAAATTTATGTGAGGAGAGTATGTAAATTATAGGGTGAAGTTTTGAGTGGTTGTGAGTGTAAATTATATGATAAAGAGAAAAATGTAGTGATTTTTTGTAAATTTGGGGAAACATTTGGGGAACATTGTTTGCCTCTATTTATTTTTTAATATTTGTTGGATTGGTTGTGAGTAGATGAGAGAGAAAACTTTAATGATAAAGATATAAAACATATTATTTAATTGAACATGAGAGAGAAATGTAGTTTTTTTTAGTGTAATTATAGAGATAAGGATGTGGAATGAGATGAGAATGCTCTAAGCAGACTCTATAACATAATAATAACTAAGCAGTCATTTGAATAACCACGTCAAATGGCAAGCGATTATCTTTTCAAATAATTTACATTGAGAAAGTTAATTAACCCTCTTCAAAGACTAGCACTTAATATAATTTTTTCATAAATAATTAGTAATCTGATCGAGTTTTCTTGTAATCATCCTCCCCAATTGAGCATCTAATGGCGTTTATGTCTACACCTCGAATCCTCGATTGTGAAGATTGGGCCAAGTTAGAGCCTTTCATCGTGATCTCCAAGAAGATGCATTTACTCTTTTTTTTTATTATGTTATTACATCGATTATTGTTGGTGTCAATGCTTTCATTAGTGATTTGATTATTAAATGCGGGCCTTATCTAAAAAAAGTCTCAAACCACTCAGCCCATTAATAAAGCCTAATTAACATAGTACTTTTGGACTCTTGCAAATGTTGGGTTTCTAGCTACAGATAGATACAATGTACTCTTCCAGGCCGAATTACATTACATGTCTACATGACTACATGCACAAATCGGCCCATAGCTTAAACTTTACTCACCACGTCCACAACCAAGCCGGAATTTAGGGATGACAACGGGCCGAGTATTGGAAATCCCATGTACATACCCATTTGTAAAACCGTGTCCCGTACCTGGCCCATTACCCGCCGAGTAATTACCCATCAGATATCAGGTATACCCGTTGGGACTTTCAAGTACATTTTTCTAATCATTATAATTATTTTATACCTTTTATTTATTCATAAAACGATTATTACAAATTTAAATATAATGCACTAGATATATAGAAGCGTGGAAATACAAAAAAAATAATATCATTATAGTATATATATGTATATATATATGCTTCACAAACTATAAAATACAAAGAATTTTCGGGTATATGGTTCGGGTAAACGGGTATGTGTTTTCGGGTAATCGGGCCGGGTATCATTTAATCTCATACCCGGCCCGTACCCGCGAAAATTTTTAAATTCTAATCCCATACCCGGCCCATACCCATCAGGTTTCGGGTATACCCGCCCCATTTGTTTCGGGTTTCACATATACCCGTCGGGCTCGGGCTTTTTCGTCATTCGTAAGCCGGATCCATATTCAAAACCACCGATCCCAAAATCTCTAGGTTGAATATATATAGTTGAAATCCTGTTTTGAAACCGGTTTGGGCCGATATGATCCGTTGGTTTAAAATTGGCATGAGTGTATCCAATTGAAATCCGGTTTTGAAACTTGTTTGGGACGAAACATGTTTCAAATTCGGTTTGTAATTGGTCTCATCCGATATGGTTTTTTCTTTTGAAATCGGTTTCTAAACCGACCCAATTTGGGCTAGAGTGAATCCTATGATCGATACACGATATCGGTTGTAACAATCCCGCATCCGTCTACCAAAACCGACCGGAAGCATTTCAAAAAAGGTAGGCATACGATGTACAAAAAGTTCACGACCTTCTTTATCTCAAAAGATAGGATGTCTTTTGTCGAAATGGAATGAACTTTTTATTTATTATTTATCATAAATGAGTGAAGCATTACTAATAGTATGCGTATGCCCATCCGGATAGTCCAAAGTCTCGGTAGTTAGCTCTTAACCTTCCAATTGAAAAACAACATCGGTGAAGCCGTGTAGGTGCACCATTCCGCGGCGGGGATTGTAACTTTCCATAAATTTCCCATTTGTCACACAACAATCGAACTTTTCTTATTTCTTTTTTAAAGGCTCGACGAATCAAACGTTATTTAGCACTCTCAGACACCTGATGTTCTGTTTTACAAATGATTACAGAACATGTTCACTTCCATCAAACATTTAAAAACCCTTTCCCGCCATACCAAAACACTCTCATATTTCACTTCACCTGCTCACCAAACCCTAATTCACCACCTCAAAAACTGCCAATCAATGAATCAACTTAAACTAATTCACGCCCAAATCATCATTAACGGACTCCATCACGATACATTCACAGTCAGCAAACTAATCTCCTTCTGCGCGGTATCCGAAACACCCGATTTACAACACGCACACCAGATGTTCGACCATTTGCCTCAACCAAATAAACACATGTACAACAGTTTAATAAGGGGTTATGTAAACAGTGACAACCCAGTAAAGGCTATACACCTGTTTCACCAAATGATTTGTGTAGGAATCTCACCGAATGAGTACATGTACCCGTTTGTTATTAAGGTGTGTGCGGTGTTAACGAGGCTTTTAGATGGGGTTTTTGTGCATGTTCGGGTTATAAAGGCGGGATACGAGTCACATGTTTACGTGCAAAACGGGTTGATTAGTTTGTATTGCAGTTGTGGGGATGTTAAGGATGCAAGAAAGGTGTTTGATGATATGTTTGATAAGAGTGTGGTTTCGTGGAATAGTATGATGGGTGGGTACGCTAAGTTAGGTTATTGTATAGAAGCGTTTGTATTGTTTCGAGAAATGAGGGGTTTTGGTGTAAAGCCTGATGATTTTACGTTTGTTAACCTGCTTTCGGTCTGTTCACATAATTGCCAAGAAGTGTTGGGAGGGTTAATACATTCGTATATTGTGACAACCGGAATTCATATTGATGTTTATGTGCAAAATGCTATTGTGGACATGTATGCGAAATGTGGGAATTTGCGGTCAGCTCAAGTGTTTTTCGACCGAATGAGTCATAAAAACGTGGTTTCATGGACGTCCATGGTTAGTGCATATGCTAAACGCGGGCTCGTGGAGGTCGCAAAGAATATGTTTCACCAAATGCCTGTGAAAAACGTTGTTTCTTGGAACTCAATGATTTCATGCTATTTACAAAAAGGTTGGTATAATGAAGCATTCGGGCTTTATAATGACATATTTAAAGCCGGAGTAAATCCGGATGAGTCAACTCTGGCTAGTGTTCTTTCAGCATGCAGTCAACTCTTGGAAACAGGAAAAAGCATCCATAATTATATAATATCAAACAATGTAACACCAAGTGTGACATTATACAATTCATTGATAGACTTTTATGCCAAATGCGGGTTGTTAGAGACTTCTAAAGGTTTGTTTTTTAACATGCCCGAAAAGAATCATGTTTCTTGGAACGTTATGATCAGTGCACTTGCATTACACGGGTGTGGTTTTGAAGCGGTTGAGCTCTTTGAGAACATGCAGGCTCATGGGGTGCACCCTGATGACATCACCTTCATGGGCTTGCTTTCGGCTTGCTGTCATAGTGGTCTTACAGAAACTGGTAAACTCTATTTTAACAAAATGAAAGAAGTTTACAAGATACCATGTAAACTAGAGCACTATGCTTGTATGATTGATCTGTATGGGCGGTTAGGGCTATTTGGAGATGCTATAAAGTTAATAAACGAAATGCCAATGAAACCGGATGTTGTAATTTGGGGTGCGTTGCTTGGGGCTTGTAGGATTCATGAGAATGCTGAAATCGGGAAGCAAATATTGAAACAAGTGTTGGAGTTAGAACCGTATGGTTCGGGAATATATGTGCTTGTATCAAACATGTTTTGTGAAGCTAAAAGATGGCAAGATGTGAAGAACATAAGGAGGTTAATGAAGGATCAAGGGATTAAGAAGAGTAGAGGTGTTAGCTCTGTTGAAGTTAATGGAAATTCTTATGAGTTTATGGTTGATGATAAGAGAAATGAGTTGTAAAGTAGTGTGTATGAGTTGTTGGATCAGTTAACACTTCATTTGAAGTCAATAGAAAATCAATGTGATATTTGGCACCTTTCTAATGTAAGTTATATACTAGTATAGCTTATTTTCTTCTTGCTCATTTGCTCAAGATGTGCATATATTTATGGAAAAGGGCCACATGTATCTTTAGATTAGTCTGGAGATTTCTCGCACGATATGCGCTATAATTGTTTTAGAGACATTATGAAAATAAGCTAGATACTTTGTAGAACAGTCTAGATTGCTAGTGTGGCTAGCAACTATATATGTAGGGCTGATCATGTAAACTCACCCCTCCAATGTTCAACAGTTTATCTTGTAAGCTATCATTGTAAGTTTCTTAGCAATCAATAAAGCTTCATTTGGTTACGAATCTTGCATTCTGCATCTAGTCTCTTAAAATCGATGTCAAGTTGGGTTAAAAGGCTAATCTTGGCGGGAGTCTAAGAGTCGCATGAGTCTGGCATCGACCTAACTAATAAGATGTGTTCAATAGCACCAAATATTGACATATAAAGCCCCTAAATCAACTATAAACCCTTGCAACTCAACAAAAAGGTACAAGATTAAGTTTATTTTACTATACTTTTGTGTCACCATCTCTTTTGATATTGAATCACCACCTTAACTTGATCTCAGCATTTACAAAGAACTTGATAAATGAACTACACTTTATGTGAAAAATAAAGATTTAACTTGATCTCAGCATTTTCAAAGAACCTGAACGTATTACTTCTTTCACATTATTTAAGGTTATCTTCGATTGATTTTTAATAGTTGAATGTATAAAACATCTCGCTACCAATAGTGTCCTGTCCAATACTAATGTACTAGACAGCCTAGTTCAACCGTCCACTGTAACCGGTCCAGTTTTTTAAACAACAGTCATTCATTCATCTTAGATGCTTATACAAGGACCGAGTGTTAACTAATATACGAAGATATCAACTTTTCTCACCAAATAAAACAAAGATAATAAATATAATGTCTCAAGTACTTAAGATTCAAAACACAAAATAAAAACACAAAACGCAAGGCTGCTCCGCTTAAAACCAGGATGCCATATTAATCCAACTATCCCACACTAACCAACAAACGGACGGGGGACTTAATTTCCTAAACTATTCATTCATTCCTATTATAAAGTAGACCCTTCAGAAGGGCAAACTGTTTGTGCTTTTGTACATCCCGTCAAACGATCCAACCGGCACCTTTGCGTTCATGTTAGGATATCGATAATGTGGCGGTAATGCTGACGCTCCTTTGCCAGTTGCATATCCGTTGATCTTCGCACGCACACACTTTTTCAATTTCAACAATGCATCCAACTGTCCAGTTGCTGCAGCTATCAACCCTGCACAACCAACAATACAATAATTCATTCATTCATTTTGTCATTAAAGATATTTATATTTGGATAGGTAATAATATTAAAAAAAAATACCTAGGAAAAGTGCCGATGGTTTTCCTGGTCGGGATTTGTATTCCGGATGGAATTGGACTCCCACGAAATACGGGTGACTTTGGAGTTCAATGACCTGTATATAAACAGGTGATCTGATGTTAGATCAACATTTTTTTAAGCATCCCAGAATAACATAGGTGAAATTACCAAAATAACCTCACCTGCATCCGTTGGCCACTCTCGTCTTTCCCAGTAAAACTGAGACCAGCTTCTTCTAGCTTTGGTACCACGTCTGGATTCACCTATTTTTATTTTTATTTAAAAAAAAGTTACATTAACAAATATTGACTGCATGATATATAGTAACTATGACACAAGTGTAAGTGGGCTCCACATACCTCGTATCTATGGCGATGCCTCTCTTCAATGAAAGTCTGATTACCATATCTGAATCACACAATTACACTTGGTCAACTTTAAAAACTGATTATATGATAATCAGAAATGTTATTATGCTAACTTCTTACAGTTGAGCGGATTTGCTGTCGGTAATATGAAAATATGTCCTCCTAGATCCTAGCCTCATAGTTCCACCCATATGCGTTTTGGACCCCTATAATCGTTGTATAGAACCGTTCATATAATTAAACTGAATATAAAATAATAATAATGTTAAAAGTGTACTAGTTTGAACACAAACCTCAGGCATAAATATGACACATGGATTTTTAGTGTGGGGATCAAACTCGGTGCTGTTTGCATTTTCAAGACCGAGAACAGACCGGGCATACTCAATCACAGCAATTTGCATTCCTAGACAGATCCCGAGGTAGGGAATGTTGTTCTCGCGGGCATATTTTGCAGCAACTATTTTCCCTTCAACACCGCGGTCACCAAAACCTCCCGGGACCAGAACTGCATCTGCAGCCTATAGATTGACATATTATTATCATTATTAAACAAACAATGAGACTATTGGATTCAGATAATCTATATGACAGGGGTGTTAAATGAGTCGTGTTCATGGGTTGACTGGTCAAACCCGATACAAAACCGAAAGTTTGACCCATACTAGAAAAAACATGTCAGGCACATGAACCTGGACACAACACAAGGTTTTGCGGATTGGCGGTCAAACTTGACACGGACCTGGAAATTTGACCCAAACCCAAAGATCATGTCGGGCACATGAACCCAAACACGACACAAGTTTACATGGTTGACACAAACCTGGCCTTTTTAACCCGGATTTTTCATTTTATTTTTCGCATGGTAATCCTTAAAACCATTTTTAAGTTACCGCATATAATATGTTTTAAAAAACTATAAAAATTAACGGCTTAAACGGGTCAAGCCACAAACCCATTAGGCAGACTCGAACACGCCCCGTTTAGCCAGCTATGTTTGCAGTATTGACCCAAAAATGACCTGACTCGTTTATACTAAATCTAAACCCGAGAATCTTGTGTTAGGTTCGTGTCATATTTTATGATAAGACAGAAATTTATACAAAATAGTAGATCATACAAACCTTCAATGAATTCCAAGCATCTCTATGGACATCTGGCTTCTGTAAATAAAAAATATATATATCAATTAATTTACTAGTTATAAATGTGGATGACAAAAGAATGAGAGATGGAGGAGATAGTAACTTCAATGGCAGTTGCATTCTCAAGGTCAGTAGCCAAAACCCAATTGATAACTAACTTCCTTCTGCAAGCCATTGAAGCATGCAACAAAGCCTGAAACAGTATAAAAATAAAAATCTTTAAACAAAATTAAAATCAAGAAATATCAAATTTAATGGTTAGACAAGTAAAAGTTATCACCTTTAGTACAGAAAGATAAGCATCCGAAAGACCGGTATACTTTCCAACCAGGGCAACTCTAACCTGTAATCATTAAATCACAAGAAACATTAGAAAATTATTTATAAATAAATAAATAAACTGTGTGTTCCAAACATGAATCTTACGGGCTCGTGTAACATGTCACAATACTTAGCCATGGTAGTCCAGTCTTTCAAATTTGGCTTGCGGACCTCACTGCACACGATAATAAATTATCTTAAATGTCAGCAGAGGGGACAATTTTCTTTAACATGTACAATAAAATATATAACATTTAAAGAAGCAAGTCAAACAAATTGAAAGTCACCCTGTTTTAATCAAAACATATTATTACCAGAAAGATATAGTTTCTTTAATTATATTTGGCATACCAAGTTACTAACCTTAGATTAAGTGCATTAAATATTGCTTCATGAGCCTTCTGGTCCTAAAGACAAAAGTAAATATAAAATTAACATGTAACTATTAGAGTATCAAAATAATAACAATATAACACAAATGATTTTCAAACCGAGGTGTGGGTAGTGGGTACGTACTCTTAAGAGTGAAGGAATATGCCAAATGTTGGGGACATCATAGAGACTCACTATGTTCTCCACCTGCCAATACACAAAAAAAAGAGATCATTTTCAAATTCAAACAAAAGGGCATAAAAGTAATTTCACTAGACGTGAGTACGTGACTGTATATGATATATCATCGGCATACCGGAACATGGCAAAATCTTGAGAGTTTTTCCTTCACATTCATGTCCAGTTCCTGCAAATCCATTAAACTTTGTAAATAAAGATACCAAAAAACATGCAAAATAAACCAACCAAAATATCCACTGATGAGTGATACCGTTGTGCTGCGACAGGCTAATATGTTTGGGACCAATCCCAAACTTCTTAATCCACGAACACTATGTTGGGTTGGTTTTGTTTTCTAAACAAAAGATAAAAATGAAAACAAAAAGGTATTATTTTTTTTAATAATTTATTGGCACCAAAAAACGCAATTTATAACTTTTGATTCAAACTTACTGGTTCACCAACAACATTCAAAACAGGCACTAGACTGACATGAATCAAGCAAAAGTTTCCAGCACCTAACAAAAACACAACACAAACTATAAACTTTAATTTTTGTTCTTGAAATCTTGTTCATACTTTACGAGTCAAAGAATATGCAAATATATTACCAACACGGTACGAGAATTGTCCAAGAGCTTCAACAAACGGCATAGATTCGATATCCCCTAAAATAAAAAATTTAATCTTTTAGTAAACGTAACAAAAAAGTTATACAAATTTATTTTTTAATAAAAAGAATAAAAGCATAGAGACATAGAGTCAATATCTCCTACAATAATAATTTAGTCTTTAGATAAAAAGAATAACCAAAAATCAGGATGAGCACAATTACAAATTAAATGGCATAGATTCTATATTCCCTACAATAAAAAATTTATCTTTTAATAAAAAGAATAACCAAAAATCAGTATGAACACAAATACAAATTATGAATGGCATAGATTCAATCTATCCTACAATAAAAGTTTAATCTTTTGATAAAAAGAATAATAAAAAATCAGTATGAACACAAATACAAATTAATAAAAATTTAACCAATAAAAAGAATAACCAATAATCATGAATGAACACGAATGCAACTAATAAATGGCATAGATCAATATCTTCTACGATAAAAAATTAATCTTTTAATAAAAAAAATAACCAAAATCATGGATGTATGAACACAAACACAACTTTTAGTGGTATACCTATAGTACCCCCCAACTCAATGACACAGACATCAGGTGGACCTTCTTTTCCATCAACAGGTATTGCTGCAACCCGTTCGATCCAATCTTGAATTGCATCAGTAATATGTGGCACCACCTGAACCGTTGATCCCAGATAATCCCCTCTCCTCTCCTTGTCAATAACCGACTTCAACCGAAAATTAATAAAAAAACATAACCAGTCAGCTGTAACAAGATTTGTGATTGAACTCATTTTAATTTCATATACCTGGTATATCTTCCCCGTAGTGATATTATTATCGCGCGTTAATTTAATATCTAGAAACCTCTCATAGTTTCCAAGATCCAAGTCAACCTACAATCAACAAATTAAGTCAGCTTAGATTACAAAATCCAATATTTAATGAGACTTAAATACTGCATAGTGCATACTGCATACTAATACTAGTAGTGACAGATAATTAATTCATATGGATTATGTTCTTCTTCCATTATTAATTAGGTCAAAAAATATTTGGTAAATTATTAAATTTAGGACCGTAAGTTTTTCGATTCGGCTAGTAATTTACCTCTCCTCCATCATCCAATACATAAACTTCTCCATGCTCAAAAGGGGACATTGTTCCAGCATCTGTGTTCAAATAAGGGTCTGCATAACAAAATCAGATATTAAAATTGTCTGTTTCAACCTTTCTTTTCCAAAAAGTGAAAAATCTTTATAAATTTGTGAGCTTTAAGCTTTTAACCCAAAAGGAAAAAAGGTGGAGACAAACCATCAATTCATACAAGAATGAGACAGGACATCACCATATCCAAAGTTTAAGAAGAAATCTTGTTAAATCAACAAGAACAACAAGAAACATCTACCCACTTCATAAAGACAGTTGGGTGTGTAATTAAACCCCAAATCTTGATTTATAAATTATAAAAAAGGTATCTTTTTTTAAAAAAAAATCAAGAAACAAAAAACCTAGAAAAAACAAAAACACACAAAATCAGATAGATCCAACATCAAGAAAGAAAAAATAGCCCAACCCCACTAAAATCTTTAACAAAATTCAAGCTCAAATAAACAAAATCAAGAAAATTTGTAAAAAAAAAAAATATAACCAACCAATTTTAATGCAAGTGAAACGTAGGTCACAGGCTTGAAGAACAAGGCCAATACTGCTAGCAGTGACTCCTTTACCCAGTCCACTAACAACACCACCTGTCACTAAAACATACTTCATCTCCTTCTTGTTTCCTGTTCATCACAACCCAGAAACATTAACCAATTTGCCATCAAGAAATGAACAACAAGAGCATTAGTACGTTACCCTTTTGCATTTTGTTGCAATTTAGGCTGTAAAGATTGGTTCTTGATGTGTTTTGGTCACAAAGATTGAACCTTGAAAGTGCAAATGAGTGATTTGTGTGTGTTGAATGAATGGGTGAAATAGCAGCAGGGGTGGGGAGATTATATATGTGAGGAAGTGAAAATGAAATGCAGAAAAAGAAAATAAAAATAAAAGAAAAATATTCTGAGAAATCCACTTTTTCTTGTTTTAGGGGTGGCCTACAAAGAAAGAGAGAGAGAGAGAGAGAGAAAGGAGACGGTTTCTTTGGTTGAGGTTAGTTAAATATATCATTTTGTTTGATCAAATAGTTAAATCAGTTACAGGTATGATTTAGGCACCGGTAATTCAAGATGATGGTTAATATTTGAGATTCTTCATGTTTTATGTTTGAAACATGACTTTTTTTAATGGCTAATAAATTATCTAAATGGATTGTTGACTAAACTCATCACATTGGAATTAACTCGCTTTCTTTTCCGGGGAAAACTCTCACCTAAGGGTAATGCCAACGTCCGTAAGCACTCATCCGAATGCATGACAGTAACGTAAGATAAAACACGTTTAGTTTAAGGATCCAACTAGTGAACGTCACATATTCGCCTAGTCTCACATCATCACTTGGTGCCGCCGAAACTAAATGTTGGGGGGGGGGGGCAGAAATCGAACATGTGTCACATGGAACACTAAGTCTTTTCTTTGTCACTCCACTTGCCTTGTTCGAAACCCGAGTTAAGGGGATTTTCCCACAGTGGGGTGGTGTGTTTCCTCCTTGATGGTGTTTATGTGTGAATCAGGCCTAAAACGTCAAAATCAGTATAGACATTAACATCTCATTTCAGACTCATTGAGATATTTCCGGATTCCGTTATACAAAAAGAAGAAGAAAGTTGAATTGCTTTAGATCAATTGGTTCAATTACTTTAATCTGTTTACTTAATAAAAATCATTTATTATATCTAGGGGTGTTCACGGTCCGGTTTTGACGGTTTTTGGGTCAAACCGTAACCAAACCGTAATCAACGGTTTTTGATTTTCGAAAACCGAAACCAAACCGTTGAAATTTAAAATCGAACCATTATAAACGGTCTGGTTCCGGTTTGGTTCACGGTTTGAAAAGTTATAATTTGTTTTTTTTTTAAATTGAAAGCCAACTTATTGGCTTCCAATAAACATTGAAAAATTATCACACGATGTGTTTTTTTTAACCGATCAAACATTAATTAGTATTCTTATGTTTTAAAATCCATTTCGACATAAATAAAAAAGAAGTCTTGTAAGTTTGAACGGGAATAACAAAATAATTAAGGGGCCAATTCACTTTAAACGGTTTGCAAAATAAAAATGTTTCACTTAAAATTTCATAAATTAGCATAGTGTTTACTTAAAATTTTAAGTAAGCGAATTTAAATAGTTATATTTACATATGAATGATATATTTAAAAATTTTAAGGGTAATTAAACCTCACAGTCCGGTCCGGTTTCATACGGCCGGTTTTTGGTGTAAACCGTAAACCAAACCGATCGCTACGGTTTAAAACTTTTGAAACCGTCCGGCCGAAAGTAACGGAAAAAAACCAACCGCGAAACCAAACCAATGAACAGTTTTTCTGGGCGGTTTCACGGTTTGAAACCGAACCATGAACACCTCTAATTATATCTATATCTATCTTATCTTATCTATATCTGTCACTAAACTTCGTTTTTATAACTCTTTTCATAACTCTAATAAACTCTGTTCAGACTTTATTTTAGGTTTACATTATAGCTTTTAATTAAAACCTAAATCTATGAGCACCTTTCTAAATTAAAGATTAATAAATTAAAAGTGAGTCTTTTTTTGTTTATCTTTCCTATTTTTCCTCTTTTCACATCTAGTAAGTTACATAATGAATCCAAATTACAAGAACATTCTAATACTTTGACAAGAATGCTACCCACAGATCAATCAAGAAAATCACTCAAGCTATTCATCCCACTTACTTTCCCAAGTGTTACTCCTCTTATCTTTCAGAAATCAACTTTCCCTTATTGGGAATTAGGGGTGTTAGTTATGTCGGATTAACGGGTTGAGGTATTAAGCCAAACATAATATTTTTATTTTTGTAAAAAGTATCAATGCTAACACGTACACACTTAAAAGTGTGTATCCCGAACATGACGTACTCATGTATCTTTCCGTGTCAAAATTATCAACCTAATTTGCACACACTTCAAAGCGTTTAACCCAAACACAATCTGTTCAACTCATTTATATTAACGTGTCAAATGCCGCCAAAACAGGTTGACAAGTAATAGCCTAGGTGTAAACATATTAATCGGATTGGTGGGTTATAAAAATTTGTTAGCAGGTAGACCTATTTAACTAAATAGATTGACGGGTCAATTTGTTTAATTAAACATATAACCAAACCAACTAAAACACAAACTGTTTAACTAAATATGTCCCTTTTGAGTACACGACTCTTTGTTTAACGTGTTAGATATGTCAACCAAAAACTGTTTAAATATTTCCTAGTAATTAAATGATTAACCATCGTTACATATATAGTAGTTTTCATATCATCACATTCGTTGCACGTGGGCTGTTCTTAATCTTATCATCTCTTTGATTGATTGTGAAACAAGAAACCATACAAATCAGGTTGTTGACAAGCACATGCATGAACGTTTTCTCTTAAGTCAACAAGAAAACAAAGTTTTATGTGGGTTTTTATCCGAATTTTGCTGGGAAGACTCAATTTTAATTAAGTTCAAAAACATGCAAAGTTGATAAGAATCTAGAATGGTCACAACAAATAATAACGAAGATCGTGGCTCTGCGTATTTAATTAAGTTCCCAAAACTAATTAAGTTTGATGTTGATATACAATGTGCTTGTGTCCAATGAAGGTCCCCCATATATCTTGAATATGTCAAAATCCAGAAGAGACTAATTAACCAAACATGTAACTAGAATGGCATAGTTGGCTGTCGTTGTATGATACATAGGATTTATCCTAAAATATGAATCAAAATAATTAAGAAAATTGGCAACCTTTGGTTCGCCTCGTGTAACATGATATTTACTTCCATGCTAAGGAAGAGTTGATGACTCAATTGATGTGTGTTGTGACCATAATATGGTGTTTTGATGACGTATTTTGTCCTTAATTGCTATCAAAGGCTCAATGGTTTCGGTAGCCAAACAAAGGCAATGTACATGTTGGTACGAACTCAGTTGGTGTCGAATGGTTCTTCATGAACAGTTGCAATGTTTCATTTATTAGTGTATGGTGAATGCGTAATCGAATAATCAATAAGACTCAATTGGCAATTGCATGTTTTGATACATGTTCGAAGGTTGACATGCTCCTATTTGAAGGGGTGCTTGAATCCGCCTTAAATTTTGCATACTAAAACATTTCATAAACTTTTTTTTTTAAATACTTGAAGTATAATTACTTTGTTGCGATAGAAGCAAAGCAATTGCATCTGAAAGTTTCAGTAATTAAACCGGATTATCACTTCTATATGTAGAGTTGACAAGTTGGATACTTATGAGGACAAAAGCTCAAAGAAGATGGTGATCTTTATGCTCTTTCGACCATTCAAGATAATAATGAGACAAGGGCGTATATGAAGTAATTGTTATGATTTAAAACTATAAAAGTATTCATATTCGTCAAGGGTGTATATGAAGTAATTTTGTGTGCAACATCCGGACTCGATGCTTGTAGTGATATGAAGTGGTATCAAGGCATACATAATGGTGTATATATATCCTCAAGTCAGTTATGTGTTTTTACTAACGCACGAAACACAACGAGATTAGCTAATACTTCATCAAAGATTCAAAGGTACTGTATCATGTGAACATACTCTCAGAACTCAATATAGTATTCAAAGGTATTTTAACTTGTTTTTATGGGTCAAGCGGGTCAACCCGAATTTGTGTGTGTGCGGTTTAGGGTTGAAATCTTTAACACAAATAATAATATGGGCCGGTTTCGGGTTGCACATTTCAACTTGCCAACCCGCTAACCAGCAATATGTTAACCCGCTAACTCGATACGATTGGAACCCTTAGATGGTAAGCAAAAACCCTACATGTTTTTATCTACTTTTATAGAATTGAAATGCTTAAAGCTTTAGGAGTATGAATATATACACATATTTAAATGTACCTATTACATATCAATACTACTTATTTTTCCATATGTTTATGCAACTTGGGTTTATCATCATCAAATAAGCGTTTAGGTTTATTATACGACATGTTGAGCTATACACAATTTCAATCATAAGAAGCATTTTATGAATCACAACTGTAATAACAGACCTTATTTATTTTATTTAGGTTTACTTTTAATTTTGTTTCTTTCTTTTAAATAACGGACCGTATTTATTTTTATTATTTGACAAATTTCGTGTATTAATTGATAAAACAAAGCTATTCATTGATAAAAATAAATAAATAAATAAACTGTTGAGATGTACGTATTGTTTTTGTTCTTGCAGCAATTAATAAGTGTTATGTAACAATTTTTACCATATATATATTCTTTAAGACAATATTATTTGTCTTATAATTATCATTAATGTGTTAGCTCTACATATAGTTGTCATGTTAATGCATTATCATCTTGTTAGTTTAAAATAAAAGAAGGGTGGAGTATAAGTCACTCGCGTGTGACAAAAAACTCATAAACTCATGATTTTCTTGTCACGTACATATTCATTGTGACGGAGGATAATACTTATGCAATTCACTAACATATTATTAATTATCAAAAGGTTAATTGGTTGACTAAATAACTTCATTATTTGGTTAACCAGAGAACTGAATACAAAATACTGGCTATATGCATTTTTCTTACAAAAAATAAAACTGAATAAAAAAAACTGGTTACATTATTTTACAAAAATGTTAGTTACATATTTTTTTTATTTAATTTAGACTTACTCTAAAAAACTGTCAAATCATTATTACCAACATATTGCCATCAACTCAATGCCCGTTAACCATCTCATCTCTAACCTCCCGAGCTTTAAAGTTTATATATTTTCGTTATTTTTTTGTCGGTAATTAGCGTGTGATCAGTTGCTACTATTGCTAATTACGTCGGCGAAGCCTCTTTTTGTGTCAGTTTGGTAGGGATGGTGGTTGAATATATAGGGACCCATGACATCTAACTGTAATAGATCAAAAGGTTTATAATTAGTTCTTGTACGTCATTTTGTGATAAAGTAATTTATTTATCTATGTTTGGCTATATATCTTAAGAATTTTCCCTTTTTAATAACCGTGGCAACAGGATGTTTATCCTAGAAAAAAACCACAAATTAAAAAATTAAACAAAGTTAATATGTTTGCCTAGATTTATAATATAAATATACGAAATGTATAAAGAAAAATGAGACATAAATTGACGTCTAACAGAAATATGTTTGTTTTAAAAGGTTTAGAATATTTAACATTATCTATTGTTAGCTGATAAGAAGGTGACAAAAATATAGTACTTGAGAGGTAGGGTTAATTGCTAGGCAGCTTCGGTTGAAAGCATTTGTGTTTTTTTTTTTGAAACTTTCGGAAAGTGATTTACATTAGGGTTTGAATATTATGCTTTACTTCAACAACCTAATTTCACATTTGGATTAGACAAGATTTGATTAGATTATGGGAATGCATGTATGTATACTTTGCATATATTCTCTCTCTAGAAAATCTTGCATGCCACTTTTTTTCTAAGTAATTAGGTGGTTGAATTCAATAATAGGTCAAGTACTTTAGATTCAAATACAAGTTTGGAGTATAGGTGGTACGTGTTTGTTAAGGAGTTGAAATGATAGAAAACTAATTAAACTAAATATTCTCCTCAATTACACTTTACCATCACATGTGAGAACAATTAGCGTTCTTGATCAATAATATGATGGCGATTGTTAATGTTTGAGATTTTAAAGTCTCAAGTTAGAAACCTGATTTTATTAAGATCTTTCTATAATGGTAGATTTCTTTTTTGATGATGTTTCAGAAAAGCTCATTCGGGTATTGATGATGATTCCAACTACTATTACAAAATTATTTATGTGTGAAGTTATAATATATAGCTTTGTTTTGGCAAAACTATAGTGAATTACACAAAAACGAATAACACACAATAACGGCTTTTTGCTTAAATATTAGACTATCACACTATACATTTAAGCAATTAGGATACCTTTAATCATCCAATAGGTAGGTTGTGCATAACTCATTCCTAAGAAATACAAGAATTGATATATTTATTGGATGGCGTGAAGTTTCATCTTTTTCGTGTATAACACGCTCAACAATTCAAATCGAGTTGTGGATCACCATGTGCGTATGAAAGAATGAAAATATTTAAATTTTGGAATACTAGATTTTAATAATCCTAACATTGGCCTATTGGCCGACATTAATCTCAACTTAAGAAATTATCTAGGTGTGACACCCCACATTTTCACGTTAACTCCGTTAACACATACTTCGCTATCTTACACATTAATGCATTACATTTGCACGAGTCAGTAAGGAGTCACACACACGAGTTTGTTTGTATGCGTTGGTGATAAATGTCGAACAAGATACATTTAAATAATTTGGATATAAATTTTATGTGATATTTGACCATATGTGATTACATGGATATGCATACTTGCTAATCATGTTAGTTGTTCATCATTAAATAAAAGTATTTAAAAACCCGCCGCTCGTTGAAGAGAATCAGGTATGGACACATCCTCCGCGATGCGCGAGGGAGTGTAAGACGCGATATTTTTTTTATAAAATCGTTTTTATCAAACCCTAATCACCAAAACACATTTCAGCCAACCCTAGAATAACTCGCACCTCTCCTTGGGCGATTTGGGTGATTCCTTGGTGATTAGAATTGATAGGAGTCATATCTTTCATCTAGAATTTGATTCACCTAAGTCTTTAACGTATGATGCTTGTTTAAATGATTATCCATTGTTTTGTGATGATAAACTCGTCATGACATGAGACTTTTCTATAATATAAGTGTTATATGATGATTGTGATGATGTATAATCGTTGTTTCATGGATTAGAACGTTAGGATTGGCGTTAATATTATTATTGTTTTGAGTTTTGCTTAGACCAAAATTGTAACCATTTTGTACTCGCTTATGGTTTTGACTGTAACACGATGAAATATTGATTCTAGGTTATAGCACTTCGAGTCTATTTTTCTAAAAAGTAGGTTTTGTAATTTTTGGACATATACTTGATAGTTTTTTTTATTATTTTATAAGATTGATTGTCAAATCTGATTCAGGAAATCGTTTTCTGGTCTAACTTATCGACATCACAACTTGATAATGACAAAACCAAATGGGTTGGCTTCACTTCTGGAACTACATACTTTGAGTTAAGAATCTAACACGATTGCCTTGCTTGACTTGGATTAGTATTGTGGCTTAATCGAGTCAATATTTTTTGTTGCGCATTATGATAAACTGCATGTACGTATCTATAATGATTGAATTTTTGTGATATTGTAAGTGCGGGAAAAATATAACTTTTTTTTTCTGGTAAACCTTACACATGTATGCTATGGTGGTAAAATCATGGAAATTATTTCCATTTTAGTTAATAAAATCCGTTTTGTATTTGCTAAAATATGTCTTGTGAGTTGCACGATCAGAATTTGAGTTATATCTTAAATGCTTGCTTGTTTGATCATTGTGTGATGTAGGATGCATGTTAGAACACCTTAACACTATTGTTATTAATGTTATCATCAACGAGTCTTCGGGTCCAACTTGTGTACGTGTGTGAGTCTTAGGGTCATGTGTTGTTGAACACATTCTCATAGTCTAACACTAGTACTAGGTAACGGTTTAACATGCACATTCTTTCATTGTTAAGCTTTTTGTGGAAAACCTTTTACACGCTTCATCAGGTGAGTTCATACTTTTCATTACTTGTTTCAAGAAGAAACTACAAATGATATATTATACTTGTTTTTGAGAAGAAAACACAAACGATTATCATTACTTGTCTTCGAGAGGAAAAGACCACTCTTTTTATATGCTTGGTTTCAGGAAGAAACGCAAGTGCATTATTTAGTTTAGTAGTTCCATATATCTATATTACTTGTGTAATATATACATTTTATCACTAAAGTCCTTACATTTCTTGAACCGTTATAGAGGGGATTCTTGTGAGGTAATTGAATAGTATTACTGGGTTTGACAAACCCCATCCGGGCTAGTTGCTCTAGCATGACTGGAGGTTGTTGAAACGGGTGTTTTATTTACCTATCATTTACACCAGTGTTTGTGATTGACCTGGAGTAGCAACATATTCAACAATCAGCTTCGATTCAAACGTCTTGTAACTTGTAAATGGTTAGCTACCCAAATATTAGAGAATTGTACCAGTAACTAAAACTCACTATTTCATTTATTACTTGTCAAAACACTAAGCTCGTGTTGACCTATGAGTATTTAAACTTGCCCAGGTTGCTAAGTATGCTAAGGAGCTCGTTGTATGCATGGCTTGGAATTACATTTATTGTATGATGATGGTTGGGTATATTTCCTGTAATTTAGTGTATTAAATGTTTAGTTTTATTGATTTTATAGTGTGAGGTACTTTAAGCGTGCTTTTGTATATCAGGTTGTTGAATGTTATAGAGGCTTTGTTGTGGCTATATACGAGCTTGGATTGACGTTCGAGATGAGTAGAAGTGACCAACACGCATTCCAATACATAAACGAGTTAAATGAGAGAACTTCCATGTCAAGAAACGCCTTCGCGCTATGAGACGGGTTGGATAATGCTCCTTCGCACTATGTGAAAGAGCCAGAGACTAAAATATGATTCATTTGTCTTATGCGCTACGTGAAGAACTGGCTTTTTGAGTTTCATGTTATGCAAAGGTGATCAAAGACGAGATAGATAACCTAATTGATATAAAACCACTTTTCAGCCCCCATTTGAGATATCTTTTGTTCTAACAGGCATAGACGACCAAGGAGGTGATTTTGCATCATCTAAGAGCTCCCGGTTTGTTAATCATTCCATGCTTTAATCCGTTCAACACTTAATCGAGTTGATCATCATGCAGAGGCAAGCCTAATCCATTTGTGACCACTTTAGGTGTATGTTTTTTTATGAAACTGAATGCATCTATGTTTTATATCTTTCGTCGGATTGAAGTGTTATTGATTTTGAAATTAATATATCTTTACGTATGTTTTGATTTCTTAAAAAGTTGTTTGTCTGGGACTAGAGTTTATCATCAATCGATGGGTTGTGTTCATCAACATTTAGGATTAAGTTCTTATAGTCATTAAACTGTTACCATTGATCATTGATTCACCTAAAATCTTATATTAACAAACTGGTAATTAGGTAGATCATGTTCAGTTGTGCCAATTATACGGATTAGGTTCTGTATATCAGCACGACCAAACTAACGTGTCTAGTATTAATTGCTTATCAATCTTAACTGACGATTCATGTCTATGTATTTATCCAATTGATAGAATTCATAGTTGTTTAGTGGATTGAATAACCCGAACCTGAAGTGCGTCACCCTTTTCTTGAATCGTTTACAACTAGTAAAGGTATCTGTGTTTTCATTAAACAGATCTTCTAAGCTGCTTGATATCGTCTGTCCACTTAATTAATTAATAAATATATCATGAGTTTAACTTGAATTTTCCATTGATTCACCTGTGCAGACGACCTTAATTACACATACTAGTTATAAGTATTTAAGTTAATAAATACTTGTTTTATATTAGAGCACGGAATCTACATCAAAATGACGTCGCTTCCAGGGAACGCGCAAAGGGCTAGTTAAGTGTTTTGTTTTGTTTAATTTTGTTTTTTATTTTATTTTGTTTGATTTTATGCAGGGTGTTTGTGTTTGTGTGTGTAGGTAATCTTACATATTTATGCATATGAGGTACTCAAGAAGTGAAGAGTCGCTTCAGTTTAAGCCAGAGCTTGAAAAGAAAGCAAAGAGAAACCAAGCAGCTCAAATAACTAGTTTAAACAAAAAGTCAGAAGCGAAATCATCAAAACCCGAAGCTGAAAATATGAGTCAGCACGATGACCAATACCCACCCGTTGACCAAACCCTAAACCAAGACCAATACGCCAATCAAGAATACCCAATCCCACATAATGGCCCACCATCACCACCACCTGGTCAGAATCAAAACCAAAACCAAACCGAAACAGACTTAACCGAGGTGGTAACTAGAACCAGAGGCATCCCATCAACCTCAACAATGATCATTTAGCCTATCAAAATTTTGAGCCTCAAACTTACAAAGGCCAAGTACCTTATCAAGGACAAACTAGGAACAACTAACCAGGTAAAAGGGGTGATAACTATTCAGTCAGATAAGCCCCACAGAACCGTCAAGAGGCGTTAGAGTGCGAGATGATGGAAACTGGGTTAATCAAGGTAATGCAAGGGTTGAGAATTGGAATGAAGAGGATGATTGGGATGGGTATAATGAAGATGAAGAAGATTTTAAGGATGGTCAAGAGGATCAGTATTATCAGCAAAATCAGAATCAATACCCGCAGAATAATCAAGTGCCTCAACAGAATCAGAATCATTAGCAGTACCAATATAAGGACCCGCCCTCATCATGGAATTGTCCGGTGGGAGTTGAATAAGGAGTTTCATGACAACATGTCGAGTGATGATGTTTGAGATCTTAAGTCTACCACAAATGGATCCTTTCTTACTAAAGACGAAAAATGTAGGCCGGATGCACTTAGAAAGACACGCCATAAATTCCAAGTGGCAAGCTCAGTCGAAGCGGATAGTAAAGAGGTCGGTTGTTAAAGTAGTAGTGAGTAATGTGTTTGAGGACCGAATGACTAAAATGGAAAAGAAACTTGAACAATTGATGGTAGTGGGTAGAAAAGGGAAGCCTCGATCGGGAAAAACATATTTGGTTTGTGAATAGTGTGGGGAACTGGGGCATGATGCGTTGAGTTTTAGGCCGTATTTGATGAAGAAGATGAAGATGAGGTAAACTATGTTCATGGTGAGAGGAGATATAATAATAACATGAACTCAAATACTTATCACCCGGGCCTCCGAAACCACCCTAACTTCAGCTATGGGAATGCCAATACTCAACAGAACCCAAACTTTCACGTCAGTTTTTAGAAAAAAAAAAAAGATATAAGTCAAATCAAAGGTAGTATGGAAACAATTGAGGTAATGCTCAAGATGGGTACAATCCGAGAGATTTAGGGGGGGGGGGGGGGTTACAACAAAGGCCACCAAAAGAGTTATCAACAAGGCCAAGGGAATTCTTGGGGTAATAAATAATAGTCAATCAAGGATGCCACAAATTTCTTGAAACAAATGATGGTAAATCAGAAAGATCAAAATAAAAGTGTTAATCAAAGGTTAGAGCTCTAGGAGAAAGCCAATGCTTCAAGGAAGAATCATGTGAGCTATCTCGCTGTAGAGGTGGCGAGTTTAAAAAGAAATCCATCAAAACTACCAAGTGATACTTTGAAGAACCCAAGCCATCATAGTAGCAGTTCGTCAAGTGGGAAAATGCAAACATCAACCAGGTAAGTACCCTTAAGAGCGGTGAAGTTTATATTAGCGGGGTGAATTATCCACCATCCTTCGTTGAAGGAGTGGTGGAAGGCTTGGGTGAAAATAGGGAAACCGATGTGGAAGTATATATAAAAACATTTAAAAACAAAAAAAAAGTAACTTTTCAGAATTTAAAAAAATTGGTTATTGAAAGAAAACTCTAACCACCAAGGAATGGGTGTAGTGAATAAACCCGTTCCGTTTCCTCTGGCATTGGTAAGTCTTGAAAGCATCCTCATCGGTTAAGAAAAGGGGCCCACGACAGGAGGAAATGTGGGAAACTTTCAAACAAGTGAAAATCAATTTACCTCTATTTGATACCATTAAACAAGTCTCTTCATATGCCAAATATTTGAAGGACTTGTGCAGTAAAAAAACTCACAGACTACCTAAACATGTTGATTTTGCTGCTAATGTAAGTTCGCTTTTGATGGGTATCCTCCCACTTAAACTCCAAGATCCGGGAATGCCAATAATAACCATTCAAGTGAGTGATCTTAAAATGACAAGGGCATTGTTAGGTCTTGGTGTATGGGTGAGTACTGTTTCGGGAAGCTTATGTGACACATAAGATTTTGGTTTCCTTAGAAAAGCCGACACCACTATGGTGTTAGACAATTTTCCCCTTAAGCTTCCTAGGAGGAATTGTGACTGATGTGATTGTAATGATTGAGGATTTTTATCACTCGGTCGACTTTCTGGTTCTAGATTATATGACAGTTGAGCCAATGGCAATCAAACGTGATTCTCGATAGGCCCTTTTTGGTAACTGTAAATGCTTTAATAAATTGCGGAACCGAGGCACTCGACATGGCATTCGGGAACTTTTAATTCTAAAGAAGGTGGGTATTTAGATAACCTGTATGAGTCAGGTGAAGAGATCGCCACTCGCCTGGTAACCGAGTGGGGAATTTGTGTTAACTTTGGAAGTTAAATGATGCAAATCCCAAGGACCATTCCCAGTCCCTTCATCGATCAAATCATCAAGACATTATCTCATGAATTTTATTGCTTTCTAGATGGTTACTCAGGGTATAATCAAATTGCTACTCACCCCGATGACCAAAATAAGGCCAGTTTTAGACGAATGCCATTTGGGTTGTGTAATGCCATTACCACCTTTCAAAAATGTATGATAAGTATCTTTTCAGATATGGTTGGGATTTACTTGAATTTTTCATGGTTGATTTTTCAATGTTTGGTTCAATATTCCAAAAGTGCTAAATGAATTAACTAAAGTTTTAAAAAGATGTGTTGAAACAAATTTTGGTTTTAAGTTGGGAAAAGAGATATTTTATAGTTCAAGAGAGACCAATCTTAGGATATGCCATCTCAAGTAGGGGGTTGAGGTTGACCGGGCAAAAGTTAATGTTATTTCTAATTTTACCCCCCCTACGAATGTTAAGGTCATCCAGTCATTTTTGTGATATGCCGGATTTTATAAACGATTCATAAAGAATTTTAGTGTCATTACACACCGTTATGTGATTTGTTACTAAAGATGCACCATTTGTTTTAAATGAAGGTTGTTTAAATGATTTTAATGTGCTTAAAAGCAAACTAGTGTTGGCCTTAATCTTAATGTCACTCAATTGGTCACTTCCTTTTGAAATTATGTGCAACGCGAGTGACTACGTGGTTGGGGCTGTTTTGGATCAACGGGTGGATAAGAAACCTGTTGCCATATACTAATCGAGCAAAAACCTTTTCGATCTTCAAGTAAAATTATATAACCATGGAAAAGGGGTTGGTTGTAGTAATATATGCTTTGGATTAGTTTAGATCTTACATTTGGGGGAACAAAGTTGTTGTGTATTCATATCATAGTGTAGTTAAATACTTGATGGAGAAGAAGGATGTGAAGCCGCGCTTGATTAGATGGATTTTGTTGCTCCAAGAGTTTGATATGGAGATCCGTGACAAGAAGGGAAGCGAGAATGTGGTCGCATGTCACTTATACATATAGCCAAGTCAAGTGGAAGAAGATTCTCTCACCATAAACGAGTTGTTTATGGATGAGCAATTATTTTTTTGTTTCAGCCTTATCATGTTATGCTAATAATATTTTTTTGTAGATGCCATTCTGGAATTTTGGCTAAAGAAGAAGAAGCATAGTTCTTAGTGCATGTGTAATAGTGCATGTAGGAAGACTCGAACCTGTTTAAGGTTAGCTCGGACCAGGTGATGCTGAGATACCTGATGAGTAGATTAGGAGTGTGTTGTCACACGCGAATTCTTATTCGTGTGGTGGATATTTCAGCAGTCAGAATACGGATCATAAAGTGCGAGCTTGCAGGTTTTATTGGCCCACCATTTGTAAGGATGCTTATGAGTTTGCTAATAATTGTGTTTGGTGCCAACAATTGGACAACATTTTTAAAAGTGATGAGATGCCCATGCAACCAGTCCTCGTTATTGACATCTTTGATGCTCGGGGGATTGATTTCATGGGCCCGCTCCCAAATTCCTTCGAGAATTATTATAGTTTGGTAGCAGTTGAATACGTTTCTAAATTGGTAGAAGCAATCGCCACCAAAACAAATTCTCATGTCGTTGTTTAAGAATTTGTCAAATCTAATATTTTTTTAAGGTTTGGTGTTCCTCGTATTATAATTAGTGACTGGGTTCACATTTTAAAAACTTTAATTTCGGAAAATTGCTTAAATGGTATGGCGTGAACCACCGAATAGCCACAACGTATCAACCTCAAATGAATGGACATGTGGAGGTTTCAAATAGGCAAATCAAATATTTTACGAAAGACGTTAAGACCCGATCGTAAAGATTGGTCGACAAAGTTAAACGATGCTTTATGGGTTTACCATACTACTTTCAAAACATCCATTGGAACAACCCACTATCAGTTGGTTTATGGGAAATGCTGCATTTACCTGTCGATCGTGTGTTATGGGTTGTTAAAAATATTAACTTGGATTAATATGTGCTAGTAAAACAAGAAAGTTGCACCTATGTGAGTTTGAGGTGCTTCAGGATGAAGCGTATGAATGCCCGTCCGCTTAGAAAAACAAAAATGGGTCCACGATGCCAAGCTGAAAAGGAAGATGTTTGAAGTCAGTCAAACAGTGTGGTTGCACAACTCAAGAGTGAAGCTCTTCCCGGGTAAGTTGAAGAGTAAGTGGATGGGACCGTTTAAAATTATACGGTTCGGGAAGTTTGGTGAAGTAGAGATTGAAGATTTTGAAGGTCATTTGAGGCACGAACGTCGATTAAACCCATATTTGGAGGATGCGAATTTGAACAAGGTTGCACACGAGTCAGAGATATGCTTCATAGCAAGCGAACTGACCTATTTAGTTAACTAAAACGACTAAGCCATGTTAAGCTTAGACATTCAATTCAGCGCTGACTAGGAGGCAACCAAGGTTCGTAAGTGTGTATTTTTGTAATTTGAGTCTATTTTACTAATTGTTTGCCTCAAATGTGTAACCCTAGCATAAGTTAAGCGTGGGATATCACGACGTGTGTTGGAAGTCATGGATTCCGGTAAGTGAAACATCATGTGAGCGTAGTTCCGAGTATGTTTTATCCATACTAAGTGTTGAAGCGTGTTCGGGGAGTGTAGGGGAGTTACAAATATGCAAGTTGGAAAACTTTTCAACCCCAAAAATCCCCAAAACTTCCCGTGAAAACGTTATTCGAGCTATGCGAACACCATAACCTTCTGTCGTTTGCGCTATGAGAAGGAAAAATGGTCACTTAGCTACGCGCGAGCCAAATTGAAACCTAATTTTAGTTGTTTAATTTGCTCTATGCATAGATCTTCAACTTGAGCCTTTGCGCTACGCGACCGATTTAAAAACTCAAAAAAATAAAATACTAAAATCCACTGCCATCACCGTTTTTATTACAACCACCATCTTAATCCTCTCATTATCTCTCTTTCTCTCTCTCTCTCTCTCTCTCTCTCTCTCTCGCTTTATCTCTCTTGATTTCTTTCTCTCTCTCTCTCTTTCTATAATCACACAACAACCACCATCCATTACCATTACCATAACCATAATCATCCACCGTCACTTATCATAATCACACAACCACCATCAACACCGTTCACCAACATCACACCACCGTCCGTTTCCACATCCACCATTATCAAACGAACCCATATCATCACCACATCTGTTTACCACAGTCACCGCCATCATAATAATATCTATCATATTTGCATTAATCATTCGGGTCTCGGATCGAAGTGGTTTAGAACTTTTCTTATTTTCGTTTTCTAATTGACTAGGGGTACATGTTCGTGTTCAGTTTCACGTTTGTGGGTTTTGTTAGTTAGTAGTTGTGATTGAGGTTTAACTCGTTAATATTGATTGAACTATGTTTTATGAGTTTAAACGGGTTTGGTTGGTTCAATTATGTGGGTTTGGGGAATTGTGATGGTTAAACAAAACATGCGATGGGTTGATTCTAGTGTCAGATTGATAAGTTTCGGTTTAATGACCCGGGTTCGGGTTTATCGTTCATTCTTATTATATTATTATTATAATAAGTGGAAAAGTAGGTTATTAAACGATTTTGTCAAACCTAATCAAATAATAAAAGTTTTAAACGAATGAGCTCAGGTTGTAAACATATGATATGGATATTGTTGTTGAGATTTAACGGGTTATTTGAGGTGAATTGGTTGAGTTGTCGTGTCAAAATTTTATCTAGTGTTGTAGATTGAGTCTTCGGGGTTTAATTATAAGTTTTTGTGTTAACAAAAATGGGTTGACCCACCCGTACTGAATCTCCATTCTAGCGGGACGACCAGGTTATATTAAAATATAGAACATGCAGCCCCGAAATTTTTCATTTTTTATTTTATTATTTATTTTTAGTTTTTTAATATTATTTTTTGAAGTGGAGACGATCGCGACCGAAATTCTATATGGCCGTCGCCATGATTTAACGTTGATATATCTAACACCATGGTTTATTTTGCATATATGTCACATACAAGAGAGTCTTCTGGCGCCTTCGGGCGCTAGAGAGCTTGTGAGCCAGGTTAGGGTAATCGGGCGCACTAACTCTGCAACGGGGCGCTCTGGATCCACCTTATCTCATCACGAGAGTTATTAGATATAACGTGGAGGAGATACCGATTATAATGGGGGTTGAGCGAGATGATATAATGGGGGATGATGACACACCCCACATTCTTCTACGTTTTCGGTTGGGTTTTGAGGAGAGGATGAGCTTTGAGCATATTGAGGATACACAATTCTTAAGGCAAAGGATGATTGATTGGGATATGATAGAGACATTGTGGCAGTTTGATCAAGTTAGGGGGTTGTTGGGCCCAGATGGGCCACTTCTTTGGCATTCGACGGACCGCGGTATGTAGTAGAGTTGACCCACAAGTTTTTTGCTACATTTCGGCACAAGACCAGGGACTTTAATTAGTCACATACATTATCTCTTTCGCTCGGTCTCAGGGTTCATGAGATGTCAGTTCCTCGTTTTGTAGTGGCCATAGGTATGTAAACCAAGGCAGAGGTTCAGACACGAGCATTTTGGGAAAGCATTAGAGGATTTACGACGAGAAATCGTCGATTTTGGTTGTCAAGCGGGTCACTTGCCGAGTTTTGGGGCAATATAGTTGATGGACCACATTCTAGCAATGTGTAGGAGTCGTTAATTTGGGACCTCGTTTACAGGTATTTGCACTGCTTCGTTGCTTCCACTCTAATTGGCAGTTAGTCGGGTCAAGATCGGCCATCACAAGGCCAACTTGGCCACAATTTTATTATCTTTGATGGAACGAGGCCGACGTGCAAAGTGGGCAGCGACTCAGTTGTCATTGGATCCGACTATAACGAGGATTGCAGAGTATTTAGGGGTTCCAGCGGTATCCTACAGAGTATTTGACAGAGGGACCAACCAATGGGGTGGTCAATGTAGATGATTCCTGTAAGGCCGAGATGTGTATTTATGGGGACCCACCTTGTTGGGAGGAGGTGCGTAAGGGCCCGTTGGCCAAACCACTAGCCGGGGCACCTGCGGATGGGTTTTACAGATGGGATTACCACCACAGCTCCATCGGATTCCTTAACAAGTTGATCGGGCACAACAACCGCATCCACCGCACCAGCCGCCATAGCCATTCTCATTGGAGACTTTATATGAGAAATAGGTGGTGACGAAGTAGGAGATGTGGGGGTATTTTTGTACGTTTTTTACTCATTTGAAGGTACAACTCTACGAGACTTTGAGATCTCTTGATACAACTGATGACAAGGCTGGTGGTTCTGGTGATGCTGGTAGTAATGATGAGGAGTCGGAGGATGGTAGCACTAGCTGCTGGCTAATTATTTTTTGGTTTACTTTTTTCTTTTTCTCCTTATTTTTGTTTTTTTCATCTTATCAGCATGCATTTAAATAATATAATATTTGGGCAAAATGTATGGGTTAATCGGCTAGGTAATATATACGACTGTTATTTTTGGCTACTGTTTGAAAATTGTGTATTTTGTTTTTTCTGAACTTTGTGGGTGTGGTTCACTATAAATCTTCGCGAGACCTTACTCGTCCACCCGAGCTACCGCGTGGTTTAAAGAGATTGTTGCATATGATAAATTCAACCGTGATTCCTACGAAAGTGCGTTAGGTCTTTTAACATTTTTACTCGTTTAACAAATTTAATGATGAAATTTATTAATCCGGCTTGGTAGTTCAATATAAAAGTTTTCCAAACCTTTTAAAAGACCTAATCTAATAGTTGTGTGTAGCTTACTTTTACACTTTTTAAGAGTTTGTAGACATAATTGATTCTTTGGAAAAGACCTAATTTTTTTTTTCTAGCTATCACGAGTACACGCGTGTTACCTATATCAGGTGATTTCATTTTGATAATTTACTTTGTTATTCTAGTTAATTTGTTGAGAGTCTAATTGTATTGCTTGTTATAACCATCATATTATGCCCTGTTTTTAAAATTACTAAGTTGTAGATTTTAACCCCGTCTTCTTTAATGTTCTTTAAAAGGTTAAAATCTTTAACATTGAGGACAATGTTAACCTCAAGTGTGGGGATGTGGGAAATTAAAAATTTTTATTGCCTTAGAGTAGCTTGCATGTGCGCAAAAACCGAAGTTGTAAATTGTTAATTGTTGTTATTAATGCTAGTTTTTGGTCATGGTTAGAGGTCCTTGGGCATGATCAGTATTTGAGCTTTTAGAAAGTTTTCATAACGAATGTTTTTCAAAGGGAAAATAAAAATTGGATTTTTTAGTTAGGGATAACATGTCAAGGGGACGGGTACACATATTTTACAATGGCAACCCATTTCCTCATGTGCGTCTCTGAGTTAGCCGTATATTTAATACACATATTAATACACACACACACACACATGTTATATGAGTGTTTGAGTGTAACTAGCATGTATCACGATATCTAGAACTTGTTTTGTCATATGTATATCGAGATCTTAATACCACCACCTGTATGAAGAATTAGGACTGTAGAAACCCATGTTGACCTTTAAATAAATAATACACCTTACCCTACATGGTCCCCTAGAAGCCAACTTTGAGTTGTTTCCCTTGTCTTTTGATTTTACACAACATTACAAGCCTTTTCAGCCTTAGTCTTTTATTTTAACCTTGTGTTATGAAGTTTGGTTTGTTAGAATTATATATAGTCAGTTTATTGAGTAAAATACACAATGTAGTTATGTCTTACTTTATAATCTAAAAAATAAAAAATAAAAAAAACTATGAAAAAAGAAGAAAGTTGAAAAATTAGAAAAACCCAAAAAGAGACAATAGTTAAAGTAAGTCTTGGTTGTAAGTAATAGTCAGTTTATTAGTTTTGACTGTTTGTTTAGTGTTAATAAATTGGGGTTCATCTACCCTAGTCACTAAATAATTCTTATTCCATACCCGAGCCCTAGCCACAACAAATCTCTTTAGTCCTAGTCTTTATGCAACCAATGGTTAATGGGTGGAGATATGACTGGCTTGCAAGCTTATTACTTTGATTCTTACTTGGTCTTGAGGGCAGAGAGATACTAGCACACTTTATGTTGGTCCTGGTATTAAACCGAGAGGAGCGATATATTTGTGAGGGGTGTGATGATGGGCACCTTAACCGGAAACAAAGTACAATTGTTTGGGCGGTTCCGTTGTTTTAAAAATGTATCATCAAATTTGTTTGTTGGGTTGTCAATCTTAACAATATAAGTCTTGGGAATTGTGTATGACCTTATATCTTACAAGTATTTATGATAATAATTGACGAACCAATGATCGAAGTGTATGTGTTGCATGATAGTTTACTTGAGGGAAGCAAATGATAAGTGTGAGGATGTGATGGTTGGGTATATTTTTGTAAGTTAATGTATTAAATGTTTAGTTTTATTGATTTTACAGTGTGAACTATGGTACTTCAAGCGTGCTTTTGTATTTTAGGTTGTTGAATGCTATATAGGCTTATCAAGTCTATATATGAGCTTCGATTGACGTTCGGGATGAGTAGAAGTGACCAGCACACATTCCAAGGCATAAACGAGTTAAATGCGAGAACTTCCTATCAAGAAGCCCCATCGCGCTGCGCGACGGGTTTGAGAATGCTCCTTCGCTCTACGCGAAAGGGCAATAGACCAAAATTTGTAGATAATCAGCTGTGGTTAACAAAATCAACACATATTGAAAATATGTCAAGAGAAGAAATTGAAAAACACTTTATAAGAGTAGTTATCAAAACCAAGAGTGAGAGGACGTTTATGTCTAAACAACACACAAAGATGATAGAAAAAAAAGAATATCTAGACAAGAAAATCAAAAGAAAAGAAGATAAAAAGAAAAAAAAGATAAAAAGAAAGAGAAGAAGAAAGAAGAGAATGAGCCTGAGTGTACAGACAATATGGCTAAGAGACCAAAAGGCTTCTTGCAAGACAAGGTTGGAATGAATTTGAAGTAGAAAAATTAACAAGAGCTCAATTGAAAGATCTATTTAATCTTGAAGTAAAAAAAAGATTAATGTAAAGGCTGATATCCCTAAGAAATCCTCATAAGAGCCATCTACATCCAAACCAAAGAAATCATAAACTAAGAAGAGAAAAGGGGATGAGAATGAAGAAGAAGAAGAAGAAGAAGAAGAAGAAGAAGAAGAAAGATGATATGAAGAAATATCCTATACTCAAAAGAAGTATAGATATGAGATATCATTTGGTAGTTTGAGGGCATAGAATTATAGACATAGTCAAGCTATCAAAGGATGAACTGGTGAAGCTGTACAATGAAGTGTGTTGTAAAGCGTCCTCAATCTAAAAGAATATTCATAAGCAGACATGATCACCTTTCATCTTCATCAAGACAATCAACTTCACATGTAATAGTACATGTACTCGAGACTCAATTAAAAGAGAGCCTAGTCCTGAACCAGAGAATGTAATAGAAGATGAATCTTCAAAGAGTTGGTTATGGGATAGAAGAAGAGGAGTAATTGTTATAATGATGAAGCGGAAGAGAGATTTTGATAGATATATTTAAGCAATTTAGAAGATTCCGAGTTGAGCAGTTGAACAAGATTTCAAAATTCCCTCTATCTGACTATAATAGCTAATGGAAACTTTCAAGAGCTCAACAAAATAAGCTTGCAACTTATTTGAGAAACCAATCAATAGAAGGGTTCCCAATGTTTAAAAGGAACGTGAACTACAAGCTTGAATTGGAACCTTATCTAACTCTTGATCAAATAAAGGAAATGAAGACTCAAGAGCTTGAACATAAACAATCAAGATATGCTCCTCATGATTGAACAATTCGAGAAGCAATGAAACTAAGGAGGTACATGAGAAGATCAAATTCTGAAGTAACACCTCATGGAAAAATTTGTGGAATCAAATTTGATCCAAGTTTTGAAAGCTACATTCTACTTGGTAAGAGAAAGTCGCTTAGCATATTTGAGAATGACAATGATATCAAGTACATGCACGAAGATGATTTGCATGACATTTTTGAGCTAGAATTACCTATAACTCATGGCTTCTATGTTGAACTCAACATGCCTAAAAAAAGGTGGCATTGTTACTTGAACGGAAACGATATAAAAGATAAAGAAGAATCAAGAGACAATACGATAGACCAGCACAATAATGGATAATTTAGATTTGTCTTTTGTATTTTGTTTCTTTATATATAATTTGCTTTATGTATTTGATATGTAATGCCTAAATGGCAAAATTTAATATTTGTAATCATTTCTTTTTAAGTAATGTAATTTATTGCTTTTAAGGATTTGATGTGTATTTTGGCAAGTGTATGTAATCTTGACAAATGTGTTTTTAGTGCATCTGAGTTTGATTCAATCAAGGGGAGATCATTGGGTCAAATAAATGATTGACATATTCCCAACCTCCCCGGAAAACGCTAAGTATAAACTCTGAGAAAGGAACTTACTTCCTCGAGTAAAATATTTGCTACCAAGCAAGACATGTCTTCAGAATCTTCTAAGTATTTAGTCAGAGTAGACTAACACTTCCTCGAGCAAAGGATGTCCTTGAGCATACAATTTTTGCTACCGAGCAAACTTGTTGATGAGAAAATGCATAAACTAAGTTCCGAAGCAACTTAGTGGGTTGAGCAAGTTGTTATTTGAATAAAACATCACAAGCATGTTGGTAGGGAGATTATGAAATTCTTCTAAATGATAATCCTAGATGCGTTCAGCCTCAAGCACCCCTATAGTATCCGAGCATACTTGGTTGTTCTAAATAAAATCTTAGTTAAAGGTTGAAGTGATCCGAGAAAAGATTCTCTTACTCATGGTAGCATTGTCGAGTAAAGTTTGGCTTTGATTGTGAAGATGAAGCTTGCTTGAGAGGAAGGTTTGTCCAATGCAAATAAATTTAAGTATTTGTTTGCTCGTAGAAGTTCAAGACATGTTTGAAGATTACAAGGTCAGGAGTCGTGCTCGACAAACACTAAGCTTGCTCGATCACCTTTTACACTTGTATATTTTATTGTTTTATTAATGATTGGTGTTTCTAGAATGAATGTCAAGGTCCCTGTATATTGATATTGTTAACATTAACGGGACACCTCTAATGGCTTCTTACACACCTGACCTACTGTCTGACTTACCTTAGCAGCCAACATTCCTTCAAACCCTAAATTTCAGTATACTAAGCAGTTAATGAGATATATAATAATGGAAATATTTTGAGTTTATGTGTAATCAGTTTTTTTTATTTTAGCAACCATACCAATACTGTTGATTCCGCCATCATTAATTGTGTGTTATTCAAGTCTATTATATTTCCGTTTGTTCTCGCCAAACGCGTGCTGTATAGCGATCCTGACACTATCTAATTGTCCACATGAAACCTCGACCTTTTCTATATCACACTTAAAAAAATATGAAATAAGTTAACCAAATCTCCACCTCTACCACCACCATCATCCAGCGACCACCGTCTATCCAAAAAAAACCTCAAAATCCAAATCCCTAATTCGAAAGTTAAATAATTGATAACAAATGCCTCAAATGAAGAAGTTCTGGTCATCGATTTGCTTCCTTGCAGTCATCGGTTGGTTAGTTTCCTGCGATCTGGTTGCCAAAGCCGAGAACTGAGTCAACTGAGTATAAGGGGACTGGTGGCTATAAAGATTGAATTATTAAAACTAATGTGTTGAGTTTTATTTTGGTTGCTGATGAGTGGGTGAAAATGATACATTTGTAATATTTAATATTGTGTGTATTAGTCGTTTTTATATATCAAACACGATTACTTTGCGATTTTTTGTTTGTGTAGGTGTTTGGAGCTTAAATGAACTAATATGGAGTATTAAAGATGATAAAGAGTAAAACTATAGATGAAAGAATGCAAGCGGAGGCTTAGAAATGATCTTGTGCGTCAAGAAAATGAATAAAAAAAATTGTAGTGCAACGATTGTCGTTACGGCCCTGACTAGACGTAATGGAAGGTCGTAAGGCAGAGTTTTAACGCTGTAATGCATTTCTGGATACCATAACTTATAGTGGGATCGTAACTTACGTCCACTTGGACGCGCATAGTCAGATTTTGCTTATTTTAAGAGGTATTTGAGGCCTATTTTCACATTATATCGAATATCGTTCACCACCTAGCCACCGTGGATGAATTTGCATGCAATGCCATACCAAAACAACACCTTCTCGGATCGTTAATGTTTTCAAGATTCCAACCAACAATCGAGGTAGTCGAGATGCAAATGCAAAGCTAAACCACTCGTGACCACTTTAAGTGTAGGGTTTTTGTGTAAACTGATGGTTTTGTGATTTCTATCTATGATTGGATTGAGTTTTGATTAATCATTTGGTTAATTGAACCTTTATTTTTATTTGATTTGATTTAGTAGTTGTTTCTTTGGGATTTACATTTATCATAAATAACTTAGTTTTTGTTCATCAACATTTAGGATTGAGTTCTTATCGTTATTGAACCATTAACCATGAATCACTAATATATGGTAGGTTTTATATTATTGAACTGGTAATTAGGTAGACCGTGTTCAGTTATATCAATTCGTCGGATTAGGTAGAACTAGTAATTTTTTTTAGTTTTTATATAATAATATTATACTCATATTAAAGATAAAAAATCATTTGTAATTATAGTGATTTTTTTTAAATGTCGTATGAAAAAGTTATGTACATTTTAAAAGACGAGGTAATTGACATGTATCTTGCATGTGGAGATAGAAAGTTAACAAATGTGTGTTTAAATTTATGTCATTCGTGTCATTTTTTTCTTTTAAATTAATCGGTATCATTCAAACTAAGATCAATAAATTAAATTTGTTCTCGCCTTCATATTTTTGTAGCGTTTTGTAATTTAACTTTATCCTATTATAAACTAGTTAAAAGTTTCTAAGAGTGAATGTGGTGATTACATATAAACAAAAGATCACGAGAGTAAATGCGGTGATGAAAGCTAAGCAAAATATTATGAGAGTGAATATGGTGATAACATCTACGCAAAACGTGTTATTCTTATATATAAAGTATATATATTATGAGTGGAGTGCCACAATCCCATTCGTCGATTTTTTATCTGAATAAGCCAAAGCTATGGGTAAAGGTTACAAAAGAATGCAATTTGAAAATTTAAAGTTTAATGGATTCATGTCATGACCAATTTCAAATGCACCTTTATGAAACCTATCGTTTTTCACTATTGGGATACATAATGAACATTTCTATTCGATCCAATGCACGATTGTATGATGCAAATACCTTGTTATTATGGGTCATGCCATATTTATGGAGACATAGAACTTCATATAAATTATCTTGCTTGCTTATCCATCATTTGAGCACATTATGAATCTTAAATTACCATTTCTACATCTCTATGACCAAATAGGATTACTTGTCAACGATAGATTGGTGTCGTTCCTCTACACCTAGGACACCAAACTATCGAACCAAGAACGAATAAGTTAATCAGATAATATAGTGATTGTGAGGTCCCAATTATTGAAACCGGGGGGGGGGGGGCACCAAAAGGAACGACAGGCGTCACAATGACTTTATTTACAGTATTTTTGTATATTGTTTTAGAGATTATGATTTTTCCGTTTTATTGGATGGAGTTTCAATGAGTTAGATCTATAAGAACCCCAAGTCCTTCAAAACCATGCATGAAACTTTCATCTCATACGGCTCTAAATGGATTGGACTTGAGTCGGCTTAAAAAAATTGGGGCACTCAACGGTCTTTCGAAAATGATGCGGCTATGTTCAAAGACAATTATCTCGTTTGCAAACACATATGTGATCCACTTATAATCCTCTACCAATTGAATTAGTGGATTGTCCAATTTGAAACGATAACAGAATACATAGGTTATTTGAAGAAGTTGTAGCATGTTTATACATATAGTATACCGTCTTTCCAATGTATATCGGCGGATGAGGCCCCTTGTTTTTTGTCAGTTATCAAGTCTCTAAACTTATGAAGTATTGTTTCTATAGTTTACCAGTTTGTTAACAGTCCAACATTAATACTGTTGTGATCATATATGTTTTAATTGATTCTATGTAATCGATCAATTAGGTCTTTATCTATGACCGACTTTGTTGGGGCAAGTTCAGATTTAATTTCCAATCATTTTCCTTGTTATATATCTTAACTTTTATTATGATATAAACTTAGACCTTTATATGTATTAAGATCTTTTATCTTAACACGCGGTGTTTTAAATACCAAGCTTACCACTTATGCGGGACCCATATCTAGAAGATGAAGATGGATCCATGTCGATGAAACAATGTTTAGATTTGACTTTTTTAATAATAACAATTAATATTATTAATATAAAAGTAACTACATTAGGAATTTAACGTATAAAGTTAAATGCATTTTATTTGTAGTCTAGTTAGCTTTTTAACCAAAAGATGATTGGCAAATAAAACAACTCAAAGTTTTATTATTATTTTATTGTTTTGTATTTTATAAATATTCATTTTTTTAAATAAATAAGTCAGTTATTGTTACCGCACATCATTTGATGTGGTAACAAAGATGGTTTAAGGAGAATCACGAGGTCTCATGTTTGAACCCCTCAAGAGGTAATTGTATATATTAATCTAGCTTTAAAAAAAGGTCAGTTATAGTTAGGCCTGTAAACGAACCGAACGTTCGGTGAAATGTTCGTGAACCGCTCGGCAGGAATTTCGTTTATGTTCGTTTATTTAATAAACGAACGAACACGAACAAAAAATTGTGTTCGTTTAATTAAACAAACGAACATGAACACACGTTCCGTTCGTTCATTTATGTTCATGTACGTTCGTTCATGTTCGTTTATTTATGTATTAATAGAAAAAATTATTATCTAGATGAGTCATTTAATTAAAAGTTTTATATTTTTTAATTGTTTTCATTTAAATGTTTTCATTTATGTTTGTTTTTGTTTATTTACATTTGTTCATCTATGTTCATTTATCTTTGTCTAGTTGTTCGTTTAGATTATAAACAAACAAACATAAACAAACACAAATGTTCATTCTTTAAATAAATGAAAATGAACATAAATGTTGTTCGACTAAGTGCTCGTATTCGTTTAAAGTTAAATGAGCGAAACGAACATGCCTTTGTTTGTGTTTATTCGATTCGTTTACAGGCTTTCGTCATTCACATTGATAAAAAACAACATAAAATCGAACATGCCTATTCGATTCGTCTAGACTTTATTGTTTTTTTATGTTCACTTGTGTTCGTGAACACATTCATTTCCTTAATGAACGAACACGAACATAAAATCTCGTTCGATAAGTGTTCGTGAACCGTTCATAACATATTATTTCCTTAACGAACGAACATGAACAAGGCCTTGTTCATGTTCGATCAGTTCGTTTACAGGTTATAGTTTGCTAAGTACTACTTTTTAAGTTGATTTCAATGACACAATTATAAAACTAAGTCATTATTTAGTATCTTCACTGATCTTATACTTAGATTAAATTTAGAAAATAATTATTAAATAATTAAATGATGATCAATGTTCATTTAGGTTAAAAAAAATTCACATTTATAATTTTTTAAAACTAATTAAAATGAGTGATTTTATAGTTCTTAAAAAGGGTGTCGCTAAATGTACCCATTCCCTTTAAAATTTACTAAACTTGCCTCGTCCTTCAACTTTTATATTAATACAATTCATACATTTTTATTTTCTTTTTCTTCTCCATTATGTTATCATTTATTATCATTATTATTTTCAACATCTTTTGTCTATTTATTTTAGAAAGCCGTTTTACTAATTTTCTGTTTATACTCATTATAAAATGTTTTTACTTTTTTAAATAACCAAGCACGTCTTTTTTGTATTAAAAACATATATTGTTTTTATTTAAAAGCATTTTTTTTCTTACTTTAAAAAAATGTTCTTTTTTTATAAATGTGTTAATTTATTTGTAGATTGTTTTCTTGAGATAGTTTACATGGTGGATGGGTATGTTTAACCTATGCAGTTAATGACAAAAAATAACGGATATCGGTCAATGACAGTTATTGCGGTGGGATAGCGGTGTGTGTGTGTGTATAACACCAAAAGTTATCTAATATTGATACTTAAGTCTTAATACCAAAATCATAAAAGTCAAACAGTTCAAAACACAAAATAATAATATTTTTAATTTAAGACATGATTTAATCAATTAATCGAAAGCCATGAAATCATCTTCCGAGTCCACATCAACCAAATCCTCCAATTGTTGTTCAAGATCGTCCACTTCAACTGTAGCATCACCATCATCTATAGCGTGATCTTTTGCTCCTAGTAAGATTTCAGGCTTAGGGTTAAATTAAATGGAATTGGGCTATGGGCCAAAAAATGTAAGAGTTTGGACCAAAAAGTTTTAACAAATTTAGGTCAAAAATATTTTACTGATAAACTCGCAAATAAATCCGATATATCGGTAGTCAAATAGCGGTAAATATCGCCGCAAATATCAGAACCGCTATTTTGACCGCTATTTTACTGAAGGGCCGATAACCGCTATAGCACCGATATTGATAGCATAGTGTTTAACTAACCATTTAAAAAAAAGAATGACCAACTTGACGAATTTAATTAGCGTTGTTCAGGAAATCTGAAATTCGAAAAAAATTAAAACTGAAACCAGAATAATCTAATCAGCATTTTTATTCAGATATTCAGATACTTTAAAAAAGACTTTAATTAGGGGTTTTAATGTAATATTGAAAGAAATCATGGTTGTTATAGTGAGGCAAATTTAATTTTAATAACCCCAACTTAATATAGTTGGCCGATAATAATCTCAACTTAGAAAATAGATGTCACCGGTCCTAACTTTCACACCATTTGTTTTCATTCGTTAAAAAAAACTTAACGATGTTATGTTTTTCCCAAAGTGAAACTGATATTTTAGAGCTTTTGTTTGGAATGAGGATACGATTTGATTGATGTAAAACGGTGGTCCAAACGACTAAACGATGCTTCAATTCCGGTGGTTTAAACTTTTAATTAACAAAAATCAAGCTGTTTGGAGCCTGTTCGAGTTAAGTTTTACATCAATCAATTCGTATTCTCATTCCTATCAAAATGCCTAAAACATCAATTTGAAATTTGAAAAAAACTTAACTCCGTTAAGTTTTTTTTATTGGAGGTCCGATGGTTGGTCAATTTGTATAGATTTTAGTTCATTTATTTACTAGTTTTAATCGTTTATTGTGTGAATTTCGATACTTCATACGTGTATATTGCATTTCAGGTCACAGGTGCTTAAAGCAGTTAATTTGGACATATTGAGGCACGAGATGAAGACCCGGGATGACTTGCACGTGAAACGAGGCATGGAACAATTTGCTGGCTAATGAAGACTCCCATCGCGGTACGCGATGGGAGAGACTGAAGACCCATCGCATATCACGATGGGGTTAAAATATAATTTCTGATGACTTTTACAGCGATGTACCCCAGAAGACCCCATCGCGTACCGCGATGGGTGGGAAAACGGGATTGTTAGGGTTTTGGTTAAAATACATTTTTGACGACCCTATTCGTAGCCATTACTTTCCATAGCAGTTTTGAAGGCAAAGAAGAGCATTCTTATCACTCGGATTCATCCCGAGATCATCTACATGTTCCACACTATCAGAATTGAAGATCTTAAGATGTCGAGACTCGGCTAAGCTCTTTGAATCATACCCGGGGATGTAAAGTTTGTAACTTTCAGTATTTCACATGTATTTATTACGAATGATTTGTAACTGTCTTTGATTAATCTATGAGTATTGATGTTTAGTATTTTTGTGCATTCAGTCGGTTTAGGTTTACGTTATTTAGAACGATTAGTTTGTTGGTTGCTATAATAATTGCTTATATAACTGTTTTGATTAGTTGAATACAATGAAACATACAATTGCCCTTTGTTGAGTCACACTGGCAGGGACTGTTTGATAACCAGTGCCATGTATTAGCGATTGTTGATGCCTAAGGTTTAGCTCGCTCGTCAGTATGTATTGATCTAAGAATGTTGATCTGTTAAGTTGCGTGAGATTACAGTTCAGTTGCTTACTTGAATCCCGGGTGTGGTTTGCATTTGTAAATTGCTTGAAAGTTTTCAATTACTTGTTTAATCATTAAAAACAAACTTATTTGCTTGTGTGATCAGCACTACAATTCATTACTTCATAATCATATAAAATCTGCTACACGTTACATTGACCACATACTTGATGGTTGGTTATTGTATATAGTTAAGTTTGTTTATTTACTAGTTTTAATTGTTTATTGTGGGAACTTCGATACTTCATACGTGTTTATTGTATTTCAGGTCATAGAAATTAAAGCAGCTAATTTTGACCTATTGATGCACGGGATGAAGACCCGGGACGTCCAGCACGCAAATCTTTGTTAAACAATATTTTATTGCTGATGAGAAGACCCATCGCGTATCGCAATGGGATTAATTATTATTTTGTTGACCATGGTACGCGATGGACCCCAGCGGACCCCATCGCGTATCGCGAGGGGTGACGAAGACGGGAAACTTAGGGTTTTTATGTTTTTGATCTTTTGACAGCCCTATCATTCCACAACCAGTTCCAGACAGTTCCTAGAGCTAAGAGAGGACGAATCCATCACTCCGAATCATACCGAGATCATATCTATGTTCATTATCATCATAATTGAAGATTCCATGATGTCGATGCTCGGCTAGATCCTTCGAGCCATACCCGGGATGTAAAGTTAGTGTCATTTTCAGTTTTCTCATGCATTAAGAACGAATGCTTTGTAACTTTTATTGATCAATCTATGAGTATTGATGTTTAGTATTGCTATGCATTCAATCGGTTTAGGTTTACGTTGATCAGAATGATTAGTTTGTTAGTTGCTATAATAATTGCTCATAGGACTGTTTTGACTAGTTGAATTCAATGAAGTATGAAATTGCCCTTAATTGAGTCACACTGGTAAGGATTGTTTGATAACCAATGCCGTATGTTAGTGATTGTTGGTGCGTAAGGTTTAGCTTGGTAGTCAGTCTATGTTAATCAGTGATAGTTAATCTGTTAGGTTGCATGAGACTACTGTTTGTGTGCATTCTTGAACCCCGGGTGTGATTTGCTTTTATTAATTGCTTGAATTTGTTAAAGTGTTTACTCAATATTGAAACTCAATCTTATTTGCTTGTGTGATCAGCACTACCAATCATACTTCATAATACTACAACTTGTATGCACGATTACATTGACCACATACTCCTCGTGTTCGACACTCTACTTACCTTAACTTGCTTAGGTGATTAGGAACTTGATTTAATTGTTTTTGACTAGATAGCGACAGTCTAGCATCAATGTCCAATAAAAACAAATAGTGTGAAAGTTGGGACCGTGACAACTATTTTACAAGTTGAGATTATTATCGGCCAACTACATTAAGTTAGGATTATTAAAATCCAATTTGCCTAGTGTGCAATGCTTTTGTATTGAAATGATAACAATAACAACAAATAAAATTAATATAAAAAATAAGTAAAGATAAAACATATAATGATAAATTCATTTTAACTTTAGTGCACTTAACTTTTATTAACAACTGACTGGCCAAATGGCCCAAATCTTAAAGTAAAGGTCCGACAAGGTCAAAGTTGAAGAGTTCGTTGAAGATGGGTCGATGGTGAAGAAACAATGATGATTATATTTCATTGTTTTGCATATTTTATAAATGTCAGGGTCATCTTTGATAGGGTTAAAATATTTTTTTTCGTCAAAGACAAAATTTATTTTTGAGCTTTGAATAAAGTAAGTATTTTGTTATGTTTAAACAATTTAATTTTTAACTGGACATACTAACTATTTGATTATGATTTGGGTTATGTAAAAGACATTTACATAAAAATAGGCTTTAAACATGTCTCAGTGAACTCACAACCTTTTGGTTGGGAGTCATACTCTTTTGCCACTAAGTCAAGCTAGTTGTTGTGTAATTTAGTTTAAACATTAAATATATATATTGTTTTTTGTAAAAATACATACAATTTTTTTTAAATCGGGTCTAGCAAGATGTCGGGCCGGGGGACCACCCATCCCCACCCTAAGGCCGTCCCTGATAAATGTTACGTTCCTTTTTTGGTACCTGCCCGGGAGGTGGGATTTCAAGTTTGATTCACGGTTCATATACACGTTGTGAAGCGCAGACAACACCATTGTAATTTGTAGGAAGGCTTCGAACTCAGACAAAGATGGATTGTATGCGGTAAGACTTTCGATATCCCCCGACAACCAGATACGTTTGGTTGTTCAAAGAAAAGTAACGGAATTAAGTAACTCGGTTACTGTCTAGTAATTATCCCAGTAAATTGATTTAATTAAAAATGATCATAAAACTTATTATTTAATGATAAACACATTTCAGTTTTAGTGCACTTAACTTTTTATTAAAGAATGAATGACAAATTATTTAATATTTATTCGTCAAAAGGTCAAGGTCGAAGAAGTTGGAGAAGATGGGTCGATGGTGAGGAAACAATGATATGAGTTTTTATATTATAATGATGATAACAATTAAAATTAATATAGAATATATTCTTTGAATCATTTGATTTAAAAAAAAGACTCATAATTTATATGAGTTCAACAAGCTAATATGTATTTGATTTTTAATTGAATTATTTTTCAAAAGAAGAAAGATTCGGCCGTCGAAAACATTCCCCCACGATTCGGAAGGAACTAAATTAGAACGAGAGGTTCACCGCCAAATCATCGTATGCAAGGGGGGCTAGCTCGATTCACAAATTTTGAATTTTAATAATCTAAATTTTATTTTTTGATCGACAAACGGAATTTATATATAAAAGATGATGTTTGATAATCTAAATTACAATTCATTTGTTGGTATTAATCCGTAGCTGGCAATATGAATATCGACACTCAACCTTCACTTCCGTTGTAAAAAGACAATTCAACTCTATCATATTGAAGGAAACTCAACTCTCATTTTTGAAGGAAATTCAACTCTCACGGAAAAGTAATTACGCTTACCCTTTCATGTCGTTTTAAAACAAGATACAACATTCTTATTTAGTTAAAAATCAGGGTATTATTCGTTCAGACTTTTCGGAGTGTTTTCACTCCCAACACGTTAGACTGATATAAACATTGTTAGTGGGCTTTAGAGCATTCCTGCATGACGTTAAAAGGCATTAAAATGTAAATAGGTTAAGTAGTTAATGATCACTGTTGGAGGTTAAACAATTGTAGTTTTTTATCTTAGTATTTATTTTTATTTAAACTAAATGTATACGTTTGACCGTTACATTTAATTTTATGTTCGTTTATATTTTAAGTCTTTTTATGTACTTATTTTATTTTATTATCAACTTTTATTTTAACTAAAACTAGGAGGTTTACCCGCGCGTTTTACGTCGCGGGCATGCAATTAGTAGTTATTGGTCTTATTGGTTCATTAGGTTTACCACCACTTGTTATTTTCCCCGTCTCTCTCTAGATAGAGAGTTGTAGATCCACTGTCGCGTGGCAAGGAGTCGATAGTCGCCAGATATGGAGTGGAGAGAAAGAAGATGCATCGGTAAAATAAAGAATAAAATCAATCAAAGTGTCAAAAATGGCAGGAGAGGAAGACATGTAACAATGAGCTGGCAAAATAAAAAAGCTTTTGTATTATCTGCATAAGAATGACTATGGGTACAACAGTAGAGTTTGTGAGAGACCCTCAAGTTTCAAATTAATATATATATATATATATATAATATTAGTATTATTATTTATTAGTCTTTTTAATTAAATGTCTAATATTATAATTAAAGAAAGCGAGTGAGGTGGGAGTGTTTTGATAAACTTTTAAATATTGCTTATTTGATTTTTTGAAAGTAAAAAGTATTGCAAAGCTACTTCAAACGCTTCAAATGAAGTTTTTTTAAAAATATTTTTGTTTTTTAAACTATTTCCTTATGTAAGGTGAAGTGAAAGAGATAAAAATAAGTTATGTGAGGTCTAGATGGGTTAAAAGCGATTAAAATACCCCCATGGTCTTATGGCAGACAACGATACTTTTCCGTTAGTGTGATATTTCCATTGACAACAAATGTGAAAGGTTGGTGTATATCATTAATTATTGTAAGCTAATAAGTTATAATTTTGTTACATATAAAGTTTAATGCATTTTAATTTTTGCTTTAGTGCATTTAACCTTTTATTAAAATATTTCTCTTAAAAGACTTTGTTTAGTAAAGATTCGTCAAAAGGTCAAAGTCTACGAAATAAGTCCTCCAAAAGCATTGCACTTTCAAACCTTGAAAAATTATAAAAGTTTTCCACGGGATGTTTATTTAATTTAAAAAGGCTTAATAAGCGGAGTCCAATTTAATCTAATACGTCACTCAAATCAAATAGCTAGGTTAGTTATTTTATGTAAAAAGGTCAACATGTAAATTTATTAAAAGGAAAGTTAGACACATTATCTCGTCGAATTCAATTTCTCTCAGCATCTAGAACATAATTAGTTATTAGTTTGAGTCCCGTGTATTACACGGGAAATTGATAAATTTTAAAATTTGAACGTTAATTAAAATACGACAACATAATTATCATATATTGTTAATAAAATTACAATTTATATTAAAATTATAGGAATTACTAAAGAATCATTACGTAAATATTTACTAATAAGAAAAATTTCCCTTGTACACTACGTTTGCGGTTGTGTTAGTCAATATACCTAGTTTATCAATAATCAAAATTTTTAGTCAATGCCTGTTGTAAATCTTGACAAAGCGACTATAGATGTCCGTGTGAAAACATGGGTTCTTTCAAGTACAAGCCAACCATAAATAATAAAACACGATTATGTATTAAATCTTAATCTTAAATATATATATAAGCGAAACCTCCTTGAATTCTTTCAAGCCACCAGATTGTTTTATTTGTAAATGAATGTTTCTCATGCATTCAAATCGAATTCAGGTATCACCAAACCTAGATAGCCTTTTAAACAGATTATAGAATCTCATTATATTAAAAATTAATCTCATCAAATATTTGATATGAAAATCCTCTAAAATAGATATATACTAAAAATTAGTATCCGTTTTTTTAATATATTATTTATAATTAATAAACAATTTTATAGTAAAAAAAACGGGTCATGGGTCTCACCAAACCCATATAGCTTTTAACCGGGTTATAACATCCCATTTATTTGTGAATCTTTCATCATCAAATCCTAAGTATATTAACAACTTCCTTACAATAAATAATATTAAAATCCAAAAAAATATATTAATATTATAAATGAATAATACAAAACAACCTCGTATTACAGAGAATAAAAGCTAGTTATATATATGATAGCTAAGAAAAGAACTTCATGTTTCTAGCTTTCCAAAATAAACCAAAAGAATAAATTTAAATGGTTAGTATATGGATAAACAAATTTATGAGAATGCAGTCAATGTATATAATGAAAATTTTAAAGGAAGAAAGTATTTTAATTGTCTTTTATTTTATATTCCTTTCGACCACTTCTATCCCATTTGGCATGTTCCTTTTTTGTAGCTAAATTATTTCATTTTATTACGTTAAAATATAAAAAGGAAAAATAAATAAATAAACATTAACACACTTACTTTATACATACATATGAATAAAGCTATTTTGGGTTATGTAATGACCCACATGGGATCCAAATAACAAATGAGTTTAAAAAAGTGAGGATGATTGAGAGTGACAAGTGATGCATAGAAAGAACCAATAATTAAAAAGAAGTATGGGAAATTGTTAAAACAAATATAGAAATTAAATAAAAGTACATCACTTAGAAGAAGAAAGAAACATAAAACAACATCAACTTTGTAAATAGTTTCGTAAAATCACTCTTTTGAAAAACAATCTTTGATAAATACCCCCAAAAACTTAAACGAGGACCGGACCTTGTATTCCAATTGTTCGGTTGAACCTTTTAAGCTATTGTTTTCTTATCTATTCGATGCTCTCATGCTATACAAGTTTAATGATTTGAAAAAACATCTTACATTATATAAACCCTTAAGTTTGAGGACACCACAAAAACTAAAATATGAAGACTTAAAATTCAATGTTAAAATAGAATTTATTATTTTTTCATGTAAATGATTCAATACAATAATCTCTTATCATACAATATATATACGACTTCCACAACCCTTGATTTAAAAAAAACATTGGAAACCCTAAATCAAACACTCCTCTGTCACCAGCACATCGATATCCTCTGTCAAGCCATCTCCACCACCATCGATCCACTACTTGTCGACATCAACACTCCTTTGTTTTAACAATTTGATCAATTAAACCATAAAATTGATAAAATTAATCATCAATTCATCCAAATAAACACACATGGATCTTCAATCTAATCAATTTTTGACTTAAGCATAATTGGTTTTAACCTTGAAAGTATTAGGTTTTAACCTTAAACGTTAGGTTTTGGAATTTGATTTGAGTGTATTTGTCTATTAACCTTGAATCGCGTGTCTAATGTACGTTAAGCCATTATTGTACGTTAACTCACCTAATTCTTCTAGATGGTTCAATAAGTCAGCGTTACTTTTTTTTAAACAACTAACAGAGATTATATATATATATATATATATATATATATATATATGGGCATGTAAATTTTAATATTAACATGAGAACGTAGTAACCAATACCAATTTAAAAAAAGTGAGAATGTAAGAAATAATACCAACTACAATAGCAATCTACATAAACAATTATTTATAATAACAAAGAAAAAAACCTAAAAATTACAACAAAAAACCAAAATCGAGAACAAAATAATAACAGCAAAAGAAAAATCAAATAATAACAACAAAGTATAAATCAGCAAATACTTTTAACGTCTCATAATCGAAAATTAGCAAATACGAACAAAAAATAACATCAAACACATATAGAAATAAACCTAATAATAATAGCAAATTGGTTCTCACTGTTTTCATGTTAAAAATAAAATGTATTTGATCATGATATATGTATGTGTGTGTGTATATATATATATCAAGTACATCACCTAACAACACCATATATTACATATTCATATTTCAAAACGTCTCCACTTCTCCCACGTTAGTGTCCTACTTTTTGAATGATTTTTTATCCATAAGAATGCTAGTGACTTTATATCCGCGATCGCATTCCCCAAGGTAGGCAGCCTCCCATTAAAAACCAACTCATTTCTTTTCTTCCATATCACCCAAAGCGCGGTAAGGCCACCGCTTGGAACACCTTCTTTTTGTCACTGTTAAAGCCCATATACTATGCATTTCTAGTATATCTCGAACATTAAATGCGTAAATATTTGGTATATTACACCAACTTGAAATTACTTGCCACACATCTTGTGCAAACCCACATGAGATAAACACATGATTTACCGTCTCACACAAAGCGCGGTAAGGCACAGTGCTTGGAACACATTCTTCTTGTCACTGTTAAAGCTCGTAACTTGTGCATTTCTAGTATATCATTAAATGCATAAATATTTGGTATTACACCAACTTTAAATCACTTGCCACACATTTTGTGCAAACCTACATGAGATAAACACATGATTTTCCGTTTCGTCTACCTCCTTACAAAACGACATAATGTCGACCCGAGAACAATATTTCTCCTAGCCAGTTCTACTAACGAAGCCACTCATTATAACCCCTTCCACCACGCTAATACGCATACTTTCTTTTGAATCCAATTTTTTCATCCGGAGTGGCATATACCATGTCATGATAGTACCTCTCCCCCACCCATTTTTTGATGCTATTTATCGAGAAATTTTCCGCACCCTCAAAGGATTCTATCATCCCCTTCCTTAATGTGCACCTCATTACAAAGCACCAACAATTGTCTAAACTCACCAATCTCATTACAAAGCACCAATAATCGTCTAAGTCAACGTCAATTAAAAATGGCACACCTTTTGTTATTATGTGATATATAATATAAGAGTTAGAATTATTCTAAAAAAAGCCATGAAAACAAGAAGAGTGAGATAAACCTAAAAGCTAAACCTGAAAACCTAACCGTAAAGCTAAACCGATATTTCTTGAGTTTTTTTTATAGTTTTTGATTTACATTTTGAGTTATGATTTTTTAAAAAACATTTTTAGAGGTTTTTATCTCAACCATCTAAAAGTCATAAATCATAATCATATTTCTCATTTTTGAGACCCTTTCTATTTTAACCTTTACCTATAATATAGATAGAATTACTTATTTTCTTTTGTAAAATAGGTTAATTACATATATACCTCATCCAAAATTTTAATTACATATATTTCTTCTTAATTGTCAGCAACCCACAAAGGCATTGTTATGTTTTATCAAAATTTCTAGCCACTGTTACTTCCACCCTTCATGAAGGCCAAGTCCGAGTGAGAGACCATTATTAATTAGACTGTTCACTTAACTTTAAAAAAAATACATATAAAAATTTTATTCTTTTATGTGCTAGTATGCACGCTACCCAAAAACATTTAAAATGGCATATAAAACTCACATATTAGAAAACTTCTACTTTTACTGAAAGTCTTATTTAATAGAACCCTTGGAACGATTGTACAAGATTCACATAAGAACAATTACTTAAACCATACAAGAAATTCATATTAATGCCTCTTTTCTATATTATGCTAGACTAAGTAATCACATGAACATTTGTTATTGCTAAACCAAGTTGTCGATAGATATACATTATTGCTAAACTTAAAGTAACATTAAAACACATGTTATCACTGATATACGTCTATTTATACATCTTGGATCCCTTGTAAAGTTGTGTTAATTTAATGTTTTAAGTTCGTTTTAGTTCGAGTTTCGTTTATCTTTCTTTTATTTAAGGTTTTGAGTCAAGTTTTATCCATTTATTATGTTTTATATCTTTTGGTGTCTTGAGTGTTAAGCTTTAATTCTTTCTATCATTTCATGTGAAGGTTAAGTTCGTGTTTTGTTTGTTTTGCTCGTTAATGATTACATGATTACTTCACTAATGTTTTGTTATGTTTTCATATATGTGGTGGCTTGGAGAAACAAGGGAAGCAAGTTCTAGAAGGTTCTAAGCGTTACTTGGAGTTCAAGGAAGATAATTATCAAGATTTAACAAGTTTAAACAAGAAATAACAAAAAAAATTCCGTAGCCCCTCCAAGAGTGCGCCGCGCCGCGCGAAGGCAAGCCCAAGGGGGGCCGCGCGGCGCCTAGGCCTCCCTGGTCAGCCCATCTTTGCAAATTCCAAGCCCGTACTCGTTTATATAAGCATCTCTTGCAAACCTAGCCGATTCTAAGTTTATTCCAGCCGATTTTCCAAGGATTTAAGCTAAGATTGAAGGTGTTTTGGAGGCTAGGAAGAAGGAGGATCATCAAGCTTTCGTACAAGTGTTCAAGGGTCGATTAAGACAGGTTCTCTCGTTCTTTATCTTTGTTCTTGTTCATTATCTTTCATGATGTTCCTCTTTGTTTTTAAGACTTGTTTAATATTGTTTTTAATAATGATTCTAGGCTAGACTTCATGTCTACCTAGGTTTGATGAACATGTTTTTGACTTGATTCTTGCTTTGGACAATTGTTTGATTATGGTTTTGTTAATTTTAATAGTAAAAGACTTGGTTTTGTTTTCATGGTGCGTATAAGTATTTATTATATTGATTGATTGTTAACTATTGCTTCACATAGATCTTTTATCTTTTGATTGTGTTCTTTAAGATTTAGGGTTTATGTTTAATCTTTACTTGGTGTTTTGATTATTATGGTTGAATAGGCCTATTAGATTATAGAAGCTTGTTGATTGTTGATTAGGATTTTGAATGCTTTGCTAAATTCCAATAGCTGTAAGGTGAGGAGTTGTTCATGTGTCTTGGTCAATTGCATGCTTGGATAGATAGTGACAATATTCTTGCTTATTGTGTTGATCCATGTTCATGATGTCATGTTTACCTTATCAAGTTATCTAGGGTTTAGTGTTTCGTAAGATTGCTTGCCTATGATACTATTAATTAACTCTTTTTGATGACTTTGCGGAAATCAATAAAACTGATTGCTTAATAATCTAATAATTTTCTTTGGGATGTCGTTTGATTCGGTCGAGGGTCCTTTAGGGTTTGTTAGATGAACACGTTTAGAAATCAGTTCCCATAATCATGTTATTTGTCCATTGCTTGATGATTGTTGATGCATGGGATTCTTATCTAGGTAGATTCCTTCTCTTATTGGTTTCGATCTTGTGTTTGTTTGCTCGTTTCTCGTTTACTTGCTTATTTATTTTCTTAGTTTAATACTAGTTTAGTATTAGTTTAAAAAATCCCTTAAAACATTAATAATAAATAGTCGTGTCGTAAGTCAAGTCTAATTAGTTAATTAACGTAATTTATAGAGTCCTGTGGGTTCGATATTCTGGACTTACTTAGCTTTAGTACAATTGACCGGTTCATTTGCCGGTGTTTTGTTTAGTTGAGTATTAGGTCTTGTTTTTATTACTTGTTTAATTTAGTTAATATTTAATTGACTGTTTTGTGCACATCAATCACTAAATCAGGTTATCGCCTAGATAAACTATAATTGAAATAGTTGTTGCTTAACTAGCTTATGCGGTAATTATTTTATACGCTAACTACAATATGTGATAACTATCTATGCGATCACTACTTATCCGATAACTACATTCCACCATATCTACCTATAATTTGATTACTATGTCTTTCACAATAATTATCATACTATGAGAACTGTTAAAGAATACTGTAACTTACCCAGTTGTTCTCAGAACTCTAAAACTGATCTGAATTTTGGGTTGTCATGCAAAACCTTGAAACATGAAATAAGATTGTAATTTTCTTGATCCTTGGTACTCTATTTACAACCCTTGAGAGTCTCAAACATATATTAAACAATATCTCGTGTTATTTGATGAAAAACTAACCTTTCAACGAGACGAAGCTTTTAGACATTCAAAAGATGGTGCCTGACCTTGATTCAGAGGATTTTCATCAGTATATCAACTTGATTATACAGGAAAAATGGTCTTTCTTTAATTCAAGCTCAAAAGGCGGGATCCTGGCTTCCCTTTCACAGTTTCTCTCTCTCTCGCGTATAACACGCAAGCGTGCATGAGCACACTCATACGCACACACACGTGCTCTTACATACACACACACATACTTTTTCTAATGTCTTGAAGGAGAAGAAAGGAATGTGGTGATTTGCTAGGGTTTAAACCTTAAATACCCCTTTATAAAAGATTCGCTTATCTCATTGCACTTCTATTAAATTCAAGAATAAGATAAATAATAATTCCTTTGTTATTAATCAAATATGTGAACTTGGGATGTTACATATTAAGATATTTATAAACTAATTCTTAAATCTCAGAGTAAAGTGTTATTTCAGTCCTTACGGTTTCAAAATATGTTTCGCCTTACTGTATTTATGGTTTCAAAAGCTTGTCATTTTCATCCACTATTGGGAAATGAGTTGTTTAAACTCTTATAAACCTTAATGTTTTGATAATGACTTAATTAGGACAATGTGACATGAAAGAGTATGTGTCCATCATTGATGCTATATGTCACACACATGTCCCTTAGCGCTTGTTGACCATCATTGGTCACAATCAAGCAAGTTGAAGCACTTAACGAAGAATTAACAAGTTTAATTTATAATGCGTTACATGAAGATTTCTACATCAACATTGAAGAATAAGAAAATCAACCAAGTGTTATATGAATATCTTCTATATCAACATTAAAGATGAAGAATTACAAGATCAATCAACATAGTGTCATATAAAGACTTTCTACATAAACATGGAAGATGAAGAATTACAAGATTAATCATCAGAGTGTTTATTGAAAATTCTACATTCAAGATTGAAGATGGTGAAATGACAAGTTCAACTTAGTGGAAGAAATCTCTATAAAATACAAATGCTAATTTATAAACTTAGGAAATATTTATAAAATATTTAAACGAAATTGTTTTAATATATATTAATTGAAATCCAAATTATATTTGAAAGAATCATTCCATTGAGAAAATGTCTTTTATTAAAACCTACCTTGGAGACTTAACTTTGTCACAAATGGTTAAGTCAAATACAAGAATGGAGTGTGTAGATATTTTAGATGGATAAACAAAAAGATGTTTAACCCATTAAGTGATATTTACTTGGGTAATGCTGAAAAGTCAAAAGATGGTGAAAAGACATTTTGTAACATGTGAGTAATTTTAATAAATAACTCACACAACAAAGATTTTATATAATATGGAATTTTATAAATCTTGTTAGTGTTTTATAAAAGCCATTTTTATAAAACTTAGTGAAATAACTATTGAAAGAATCTTCCACTTTGGATAAGTCTCCCATTCAAACCAACATAGGAATTCCAACTTTGATTAAAATGGATAAGTCAAAAGTAGAGGTGTTCAAAAAAACCGGTTACGGAACCGGTTTGGGCGGTTAACCGGAAAACCGGTTTTTTAAAAACCGGTTTTTTTAAAAACCGGTTTGACCGGTTTACGTAACCGGTTTACGTATCGGTTATACTTTTTGGAGCCAAAACCGGTTTTATAACCGGTTATAAAAAAAACCGGTTTTTTGTAATAACCGGTTAATAAAAAACCGGTTAACCGGTTTTTAAAATAACCGGTTTATAGCCGTTATAAAAAAACCGGTTAACCGGTTTTTTAATAACCGGTTAACCGGTTAAACCGGTTTTCGAACGTTACCAAACGGCTTTATAGCCGTTTTTTTTTTTTTTTGCCCGTTTTTTTAGCCGTTTTTTTGGTTTTTTTACCCCCACAAACATCTATATATAGTTTAGGTTGGGTATTGGTTAGATCACACTTGATTATACAACTCCAAAAGCTCTAAACGTTTATTTCATACGCGATTATAACTCCAAACGCTCTTCTTTCGTAGTCGTTTATTTCATACTCGTGTATACCACTCTTAATTCGTAGTCGATTATCATGGCCTCCCAAAGTGCTGCTTCATCGGTCAACATGGGTGCCTCGAACACGGGAGAAACCGTCGTTCGGGTCATCCCCACGAAACGAAACCAAGATATTTGGCAACATTTCGACCTATGCGAAATGTCTAACGGAACCCAAAAAGCTAGATGCAAACATTGTTTGAAGTTTTATAACAAAGAAGCAAACTCCAGTTTAAGAGCTCATGTAGAAAGGCCCTCTTGCAAGGTCTTGAAGGACGAATCCGGAAGTAGTTCGCAGCCGGAGATGACGAATCAAGGAACGGTGTTTACGTACGACCTTGAAGCGGTACGTCAACAGTTTGGCAACTTTGTGATTCAACAATCACTTCCTTTCAACCACTTCGACAACCCTCAATTCACGGAGATGATGCAAAAGTATGTTCAACCACGCTACCAACACGTAAGTCGTTCGACCCTTAGAAGAGATATGCTTAAAGCATGGAAAAACGCTAAATCCGAACTAATTTCATACTTTTCAAACTTACAAACTGGTGTGAACTTAACAACGGATGTGTGGTCGGTACCTAATGGTTCGCCCGACTCATACATTTGTGTGACGGCTCATTGGGTTGACCCCCGGTCGTGGCAAATGATGAAACGAACCGTTGCGTTTCAATTGTTTGATTACCCGCACACGGGTAGAAATATTTTTAAACTCTTGGATAAAGTCATTCGACAATACAAGATTGAAGATAAAATCTTTTCAATATCGTTTGATAACGCGTCCAACAATACGGCCGCGGTTGGCCATTTAAAATTAAAGTATAAACCTATTTGTGATGGAGCGTTTTTTCATAGCCGATGCATTGCACATATTATCAACTTGGCCGTGCAAGATGGGTTAAACGTGATCGAAACGCAAAGAAACAATTTTAAAAGAATGTTACGAGATGTTTTTAGCAACAATAAAACATTTTCAAGATACAAAAAATTTTGTGATGAAGCTAATTGTCAATGGTTGGGGCCCAATTGGGATTGTCCAACAAGATGGAACTCGACTTGTGATATGTTTGAGAAAGCCATCCAACAAAAAGAATCACTAGTTGCGTTTCATCAAATAATGTCAAGTAGGGGTAAATGTGCACCGTACGATCCTAGAAACTGGTTATTGATTGAGATCGTTACGGAGGTTCTTCAAATTTTTAAATCTTGCACAACTAGTTTATCCGGGGTTTACTATCCAACAAGCCCCATTGCTTTACCAAAAATTGCTGTCATGTGCACAAAGTTGACTGAAATTCATTGTAGGGGTGCACCTTATTTTGATATGGGTGCAAAAATGAAAGAAAAATTTATAAAATATTTTCAACAACTACCCGCTGTTTTGACCTGTGCGGCTGCGTTAAACCCTTGCATCAATGTTGGTGGTGTTGAAGCTTTAATAGAAAAAATTTGTGATGAGCTAGGGTTAAACGACGATCAAAACCCCTATTATAGCCAAACTTTAAAGAATGATTTCAACACCACATTGGCAAACATGTATGATGTTTACCTTACAAAACACGGGTCGTCTTCCCAAATTCATGACTCGTTAAGAGCTGTTGCCCAATCCCAATCCCAAACCGACCTTGAAATGGGGATGTACTACATGATTTGGGAAGACGCCGGTAAACGTCAAAGGGTAAACACCCCAAGCAGTGAACTTGGAAGGTATGGTGGTACCAACTTTGTGAAACACATGACTCCGGATGAATTTAGAAGTCTTGATTTGCTGGCTTGGTGGAGAGGTAAGGAGGATGAGTTTCCGATCCTCGCCGCCATGGCCAAAGATTTACTAACGGTCCAAGCTTCCACGGTAGCTTCGGAGTCTGCTTTTTCTGTTTCTGGCAGGGTTATATCGATTAGGAGGACTCGACTCACTCCAGCAGCTGTAGAGATGTCGATTTGCTACAAGGATTACTTGGACTCTTTAGACAGGGCACAACATCAACGCTCACTCGAGGGGGAAATGGACTATGAGGCGGCCTTGTATGAAGACGAGGTCAATCAAGGACACATTCAACCAATGACCGATGAAGAAGCCGCGTACGACGATTACCTAAGGAATAGCTCGGGATCGGGTAGCGAAGAAAATGAGTAACAAACATCAACTTGTTAATGTAATCGTGTCTAAGCATTCTTTAATGTTTGTATTTTTGAGTTACGAATATGCGATAACGATTTAATGTTTGTATTTTTAATGAAAAACCTATAAATGAAAGTTATGTGTTTTTAATCTTCCAAGCAAAGAATGCTAACAACGAAACCCTAAACCCTAAACCCTAAAAAAAAAAAAAAAAAAAAAAAAAAAAAAAAAAAAAAAAAAAAAACCGGTTAACCGGTTAGACCGGTTATTAAAAACCGGTTATAAAAAACCGGTTTATTAACCGGTTCTAACCGGTTTTTAAACCGGTCCAAACCGGTTTGGCCGGTTTGAGTTTTCAGCAATAAAAACCGGTTAATAACCGGTCCGGTTATTAACCGAACCGGTTTTTTTCTGGATAAAAAAAACCGGTCCGGTTAATAACCGAACCGGTTTTTTCAAAAAAACCGATTTGTGCACCTCTAGTCAAAAGTATAGGAGTCATGGTTGGATAAACCATAAATGTTTATCCCATTTGGTGAAAAACATGAAAATATGATGCAATGCCAAAAGCTATGGACAGAGACATGTTGGAGGGTTAAAATCTATGCATTGGAAGTGAATAGAGTTCAATAAGACCTTACACAACGTTCATATTCAAAAGATTAATGTTGATGCGGACTAGGCGTCCACCGTCGGTTGAATCGAGTGTGGAATCAACTGTCGGGTTGTAAGAGTTGAAGACACCCTTCTCACATTTTGGGCTATAAATAGAATACTTATGCAACTTCATTCTACACCCTTATGCAACGTCACATCAATTGTGCCTAAAACATGATATGCATGAAATTCGTTAAACAAAACCATAAAAGTGGAAATCGGTATTGACAAATATAGAATGACTATTTGGGGGAGATGTAAGGCCCGTTACCGGTGCCCTACTGTGGACGTTTGATTTACTCATAAACACAGTTCTAAATATCATAGTTAATTATAACTTTCGCGGAATATAAAGTTTTCATTAAACATTATATAATAATTCATAAACATGTCTTAAACAAACATTCTTGTCTTTCAAAATTAAAACAACAATTATAAAAAATCATGAGTCTTCAGATGCCAGCCTCTTATTCTTCTGCCATGTGCCCCGCTCAAGCTAGCTGTCTCATTCTACTCACCTGCGTGCATACTAAAAGTCAGCTACGGCTGAGTGAGTTCCAGTTAATCAGGTAACATACAATACGTTCACATACTTATACATAAGCATCCGAAGACACATTTTATATAGCTTACTTACCTTTCCTTTCGTACATACATAACTACATACTTTCTTTCTTTCGTTCTTTCCTTTCTTTCATACTTTTACATTTTTTTTCTTTCATACTTTTACATTAAACCTTACTTTACATAATTCTACGTTTTAAAGAGCATTACGCCCTACTGCCTCGAGTATTATTAGGGCCCGGTTCCCTTTCCGCCTCGAGTATTATTAGGGTCCGGTCCCTTTCTGCCTCGAGTATTAGTAGGGCTCGGTTCCCTTTCTGCCTCGAGTATTAGTAGGGATCGGTTCCCTTTCTGCCTCGAGAATTATTAGGGCTCGGTTCCCTTTCTTTCATACAATCATACCATACCTTTCTATATATTCATAATCATAACTTTCATACATACATCATTCATACGTCATATATAACAATCATATCTTCAACTTCACCTGATGATACATGCAATATCCTAAGATCGTTCACGCACCGTCAAGCATTCATTCATACATAAATCATATAAGGCATACACTTACCACTTAAGGTAAGTGTATTAACTAATCACATCGAGTATGCACACAACCCCGAAAACATAACAATGAATGGGGCTAGAAACTCACAACTTGTTACGCTCGCCGTTAATGGTTATTCCTTTCTTTAGCTGAGCTCGGCTAACTGTACATTAATTACATATATCAATACTTGTCCTAATCACATTATTTGGGTCTCAGCTAAAAGGCTAAGTTTAGTCTATTCTAATTGAGTGTCCCCAATCATTTAGAATACATTTGTATTCAATTACAATTTGTATTAGAATATATTTTGTATTCTTCCTGTCTCCCTTTCTTTTCGAATACATTTGTATTCAATTACAATTTGTATTAGAATATATTTTGTATTCTTCCTGTCTCCCTTTCTTTTCTGTATTAGAATAGGCAACACTTTTTTTAAATCTTTTTTTCTTTTCTGTATTCGAATAGGACATAGTATATATACACATGGTGTATGCGAATTCATAGTGTTATAGTCCATTCGAATGCTCATTGTATGCGGGTACATAATGTATTTGAGTGCTGATGTATTCGAACATGTATATTGTATTCCAAGACATGTATTCGAATTTTGGTTTCATTAGATTACTCTTGCATTCAAAGGCCATTGTATTCGAATGAGGCTACCTTAGAATAGGATTGGCATTAGAATTGGGTTGTATTCGAATAAGCCTTTGGTCAGAATGCATTGTTGCATTCGAATGCATGATATGTTCGAATACATGATGTATGCGAATACATGATGTATTCGAAGTGTGTTTTACAAAATTGTGTTATATAACTATAGAAGTGTGTTTTATTTTTTCATAGTGTTTTTTGCATTGTGTTTTTTACATTGTGTAATTTAATTGTGTTTTTCATTATGTTTTTGTCATTGTTTTTCTATTTTCATAGTGTTTATTCCATTGTGTTTTTTTCATTGTGTTTTTCATAGTGTTTTATTTTCCGACGAAATTTCCGAAGACTTTTCCAGCAAGGTGGTGGCGGTGGGCGGTGACGGTTGTAGGAGATAAGTGAAAATTTTAAGTGGGTTTTATTAAGTGGGTTTTCAATATTAAGGTATTAGACAAAAATACCCTCCTTCCTATCCTTCTTAGGATAATCAAACTTCTTATTTGATCTTTTCTCTACAAGATAATCCGTGTCTTTTATATTACAAATTTCTTTTTAAAACAATTTTCTATTTACTTTTTAAGACATTAACCGACCTTTGGCTATTTTTTTTCTTTTTATACCAGGACGTTAAGCCCTTAAGTTCTTAAGAGACTTTATCTTTATTACTAACGTTTTAGATAGAGTTAACTTAGAGCATTCTCAGCTTATTCTCTGTATATAGTTATGTATTCATATAATAACACTACAATAACTGCATTTTCTCTTTCTGTTTAATTAAATAATATTATTTTATACATTTATCGTTATATTTTTTCTTTCATCCACCCACATCCAATTTCAGAAAATATAAGAAATTACATGATATTAACAATGAAAACCCATATTTAACTTTTCAATATAACATTCTATCTCTCATTTACTCACTACAACTCGTGATAAGGGGGGATGTGGTGGTTCATTGTGATAGTTTTTCCATCACTTTGACCACTTAATGATAATGTGTCAACTCACCCCAACCAAATCAATCACTAGTGATTGAATTTAGTGAGGGTGGTGGTGTGATTGTGTTCTGACGAATTTGTGTTGTAATAAGACACTTGATTGGTCGGTCTCCACCCAACAATCTGTTTTCCAAGCGTGATCACCACCACACTTTTTTCCCCATCAAGCGTGATGGGGGACCGGCAGTGGTGTTCCGCACTCTACCACGCTTGGTGTGAGCGCCATCACGCACCACCCCGTCCACCCTAATACTATATAATTTATAAAACTCATTCATATTTTCACCGGAATGCTCTCAAAGCTACTCACATGTTGAGCAGTGTCATAAATGTTATAGATTATATTTTGATTTCGATTGATGTTTTCAACCTAGGAATTCTAAAAAATAATATTAAAAAAAATAGTATTAAAAAAACCTAACTTTTACCGACAGTAGTTAGTTATAGACAAAGAAAGTGGAAAACTGTAAGATTGAACAATGAAGAGGAAGTGGGGCCAATGACTCCCATCCAACGCATGCACACGTGGTCGGGAAGAATAAGATTTAACGTATCCATCACCGCCTGCCGTTACGGCCATAGATCTCATCGTCAATTCGTCATCGTCCATTAGGACTATACGTTTGAATGTGTGGTCCCAGATAACACGTCGGTCGTGCGTGGTTTGGCCTACTTCCACCAACCACTCTTGCCCAAGGAATCTTGTCGGTTCCCACAGTATCGGAACCAACGACCAACTGCCACCTTAATCCTTTTAACTTCACACACAAATCACACTCTTTACTGACTTTTGTGTTGTACCTTCACTTCATACTCGATTACTCCATAGAATGAATGAATTCACCATTTTCTTAATTCTAAATCGAAATGTCTTGTGTTATTCATTTTGTTTTTTCAAATAAGGTCATTGTTGTTTTTCAAAGATAAACATTAGTTTGTTTGTCAACGCGATTTATTTTACTTTGTCATGATTGAACCCAGGACTTTTGGGGATTTTATAAACGAATGTAAAAATATATATTTAAAAAGTGTGATAGAATATCTAAGAAGTTGAACATAAAAACAATTAAGCAAGTAAGAAAATATAAATCCAAAAGGCGTTTATAATTTTTTAACAACTAATTTCTTTCCATTTAATGATTTGATTGTGAGACATACCCAGAACCATCTGATTGTAATACATATACATTTGTCATAGTGGTTGTAATAAAAAAAATATTGTTATATAGATTAGATTACAAAGAATAAACAAAATATTAATAAAAAAACACTAATGAAGTTAAACTGAGATACAGAAAGGAATAAAGTTAAAATGTACGTGAATAGTAATTAGTTTTTTTTTTTTACTATATACACTTTTAACATCAATGTGAATCAATTTCACCTTTTGGCATTTTGTAAGCTCAGTGATTTTTTTTATAACAATTAATGAATAAAGCCTGGTTACATGAGGTAATCCAATGATATAAGACGATTCCATATGTATGTGACCACGGATGGTGTTGGAGTAACCCAATGACATAAGACGAATCAAAATGTTTATTGACTTTTGTGTTGTACCTTCACTTGATACTCAATTACTCCAGAGAATTAGCCATTTTATTGTTTCGGAAACTATGTTGTGTTATTCATTATATTTTAGGAAATTTGTTTTCAAATAAGGTCATGATTGCTTTTCAAAAATAAAATAAAGTCAAGGTACCTAGTTTTTTTGTTAATTAACGCGATTTTTTTCACTTTTGTCATATTTAAACCAAGGACTTAAAATAAATATTTAAAAAGTGATAGAATATTTAAATACAATGTTAGTTGAAAGCTTAACACAAAAACAATTATGCAAGAAAATATAAATCTAAAAAGCATTTATATTGTTGCATAGATTAGATTAAAAAGAATAAACAAAATATTTTTCTAAAGAAAAGAAAACTAATAAGTTAAACCGAGATACCGAGAGGAATAAAGTTAAAAGGTACGTGAATAGTAACTAGTTTTTTTACTATATACACTTTTAACATCAATGTGAATCAATTTCACCTTTTGACGTTTGAAAAATCTGTAATTTCTTTTTTTTTTTAACGATCAATGAATAAAGCTCGCCTACCAGGGGCAACCCAATGGCATAAAGATGATTCCATATGTCCGATCAGAGACAATTTTGAGCTGCCCAAACCCACCATCTCTTGTTTTAAGGAAAACTCGTCGCCTAAAAACCAACTACAAAAAAACCCGGTTGTGATCGAATTTGAACTTAAGACCTTGCAGTCTTAAGCCTAAATTTTCACTTCACTTCTAATACCAGTTAACTTAAAACTCATAGGCTAAACTCTAGATTTCTAGTAAATTTATATATTAGTTCTAATCACTCATTCTATAAATATTTATGTTCATTTCTTCTAATCTCAAGTTTAATATATAAAATCAAGATTGTTAATTATATAAAAAATAATAAAAATAAAATCAATTAAAAAACAAATTATAATAAAGTTTGTTTCAGTTGGAGTATATCTTATTTATATATTTATATTTTTTTTTGAAAGTCAACTTTATAAACATCACAAACCTAGTTAGCCAAAAGCTAAGTCAGGATAAAACAAAAGCATTTACATGCTAGGAAGAGGATTTGTAATCTACTCAGTCCAACTAAAAAAAATTAACACTATGAAGAGGTAGGTCCCAGCAGAGCCCAGTTGGTCCCGCAAGACTCACATTGAACAGGGACGTCTACGCAAAGGCCATCTGCTTCCGCAGGACCCACCATGCTCAGAGAACCTTACGCGCAGTACGCAAGCTGTACACGCAGGGAAAGCCTCCCAATGGTGAAGTACCCCGCCTGTTCCCGCAGTTGCGGATACAAGCCATCAGGGAAGGCTACCCGCAGACAGCAGGGCTACACGCACAAGACAATAGATACTTCAGTAGTCACATGAAGGAATGAGCAAGACGGGAACAATCCCGCCAAAATGAGCCAGTCCGTATGATTCTGAAAGATCTTCTGTACTATACCTACCAAGGTATGGATAGGACAGACAATCTGACCAGAACAGCCCATGAGCCAATCACAGGGTGACAGCTCACCGACAACAGTACGAGGAGGAGCACCCTCTAGTACTGTTTGTCACTATTAGCCGCTGCCTACTCACCAACCCTTACTGCAGGGCATGCGCAGCCTACAGTTGGTGAAATAGTGTTACTGTTGGCCGTAACCTATTCACCAACCAGCATGGCCTGCGTATAATCCACAGTAGGTAGGACGTGCATAATCTACAGTTGGAGGAATAGTGCAGCCGACATAGTTACTGTTGGCCGTAACCTATCCACCAACCAGTATGGCCTGTGCATAGTCCACTGTTGGTAGAACATGAATACTATTCAGCCGGCTATACCTTCTAACCTACCTTCGGCTATAAATACTCCAACATCTTGGAATGGTAGGATCATCTGCTACCCAGTTATCTAGCAATCTCTTAATATACACTTATATTCAGAGCAATCTAGTCTGATTCTCACGCCGGAGGGTGGTCACAAGGAGGAACCCCCCCTTCTCAGTGACGAGCTTACGGTGTTTGTTTTGCAGGTCTCATGAAGAACAGCCTTCTCAGTTAGATCTCATCCGTGGGAAACATTACTTAAACCCCAGATTATCTATAATCTGTCCAGGGTTCACTTAGTGTTTCTTCACACTATGACTAGAACACCATATATATGACAATGAAATAATGGAAACAAATAAGTTCTCCTTGTCAACTTAAGTTGACCGAAAACCTCTCCATTTCATAACCTCCAAATACTCCACCAAGCTATATAAATAATCGTCTCAATAACCTCTTCTTCTTCTTCATAAAAATGAGCGAATCTAACCACAAGATTATCAAATGAGGAGAACGGACAACCGAAGACGAAATATCCAACCATCTACCAACACAACTCCATATCCTATTTACAAGAGTACATTCACCAAAAATATGTTCCGAAGATATAACCGAAACTGAACAAATCGGGCAAACAAAAAGTTGAATGTCAAAGCCCCTCTTACTTAAGTTTAGTCTTGTCAGAAGTCAATCTAAAAGAAGTCTCAATCTAGTAACATGACTCCCATTCGGAAGATCTTTATTATCAATGTGTTTTATAATAGATTTAACCGAAAAATCATATGCTAGATCCAACTCTCACACCTATTTATCATCTAAAGCTCCCAAACAAACATCAACAATAACTAATTGAAGGTCGATAAACTGATTATATTTTTGAAGCTCCCCTAGGTGTTCTTCTCAACCCCAAACCGTCCCCTAAGTAGTGATCTGGTAAAATATCACACAATCTTTTGGGATTCCAAATGAAACAATCTAGAATACCGCTCAAAAAGCGGAACATCACCCCCACCAAATCCTCGTTTTTTAATCAAACTAATGGGAATCAAATCCTCCTTATTTAATTCTTGTGTGTTTTTAACAATTTTAGCCAAAATCTCATTACCACTCAAAGAAGTAGACGTACCCGAAATATCAAGTTTCTCTCGATATAAGTTTTTTAAAACTCGAACCCACAAAAAGTCTTGACTATTAACGATCTTCATCGCCACTTTTAAAGAAGCGCTCGATTTAGGACCCACAAAATTCCAATACCCAATCCTCCTTTAGATTTATCTGCAAAACAATGTCTCATTATACCCAAGGAATTTTTCGGTTCATCTCATCTCCTCCTAAAAAAAAATCTTGCTCTCATACCTTTAACTTTATGTTAACCATCTTTGGAATATTTAAAAGAGGTAAATAATAAATATGCAGGCCAGCTGGCGGATAGTGCTGGTCGGACCGTCGACCGGGGCACGTAATTTTTTGGGCCAATTTTTTTATATATTATTTTATATATACATTTAATCAAGTTAAATTATTGGACCCAAACTAAAATAAATAACTAAAAAATAAAATAAAAACACAATGCAAATAATAGAAATATCGCCCGATTGAAATTCCTCCTTGGTTCCATCCTTCCTTGCGAATGCTGAACAAAACCTGAACAACGACCAACCCAGTCGAGCACCACTGTTGGTTCGTCGTTGACCACCAGGTTCCTCCGCAGTTGACCAAGCCAACCACCAAGGACTAGAGGTGCACAAATTGGGTTTTTCAAATACCCGGGTTCGGGTATGGAATCGAGTTCGGGTATGACCGGTATTGAAAAATCAGGTATTGGTAATAATCGGGTCAGGTTCGAGTTCGGGTCCGGGTATTGTCTCTAAAAACCATACCCTATACATTGGGTTCGGGTCGGGTATGGAACCGGGTATTCAAAACCGGGTATTTGAATGCCCTATTATCAGATAATGAAAAACCCTATTTTCGGGTTTTTTGAGGCTTTTTTCCGGGTATCTTTCAGATATAGATTGGATATTTTAAAAATTTTGCACTTTTAGGGGTATTTTTTGAGTATTTTTAAGGTATTTTTCGGGTATACATCGGGTATTTGAAATACCCAGTTTCGGGTATTGGAAAAGCCCGGTTCTGGGTATGGAACCGGTTCGGGTTCTCGGGTATTACCGGGTACAAATCGGGTCTAGCTCGGGTTTTAGTATCGAAATGCATACCCTTTCTGTACCCTACGAGTAGGGTCCGGTACGGGTTCGGGTATTAAAAACCCAGGTATTTAAAAAACCGGTTCCGAGTTTTTATTTCGGGCCCGGTTCTGGGTTCGGATTTTTTGTACACCTTTACCAAGGACTAAGCTATGTTTTTCCCCCAATGTTTTGTTAATCGTTAATTATTACGGTATTTGATTTTAATAATATATTTTTCTATGTTTATTGTTATAACATTCTTGGTTTTAGAAAGCGAGAGGCGAAGAAATGCGACGAGGTTTAAAACAAAAGAACGAACCACCAAGCGCAAAAGCGAGGGTTTTTTGTACGCGAGGCGAAAATATTTATATAATTTTTATATATGTATATATCGTTGATTTTTAGTATCCCGACTCACTATATATGATTTAATATATAAATCACCTATACATACAACCTAAAAAGCATATTCTACATCATTTAGATGCTTAAAACCACTTGCATACGAAAGGTGAGCGCCTCAACTTTGCTTTATGTCGCTTTTTCCCTAAAAATCTCGCCTCAAGATCGACTTTTAACTATTGCTCTCCTTGACTAGCCTAAAGCAAAGAGACACTCGCCTTAGGTCACCTCTCGCCTCGGCTCGCCTCAGGCGCGCTTTTTTAAACCAAGATAATATTAAGGGTCGTTTAAAAAAATTAACTTATACATTTTGTTACTTATTAAGGCTATGGGCCTTTTTGTTTCGGCTCGTCCGAGGTACTGTTTATATCCCAGAGACGGCCCTATAAATGTGAGTTGGAGTATTTGATTTTAATCAAATACTAAACACTAGATGTTACTCATATTTTCAAATGAATATTGAACAGATCAACGCATAAGACGATACAAATTTCAATTGTGTTTAATAGTACAGACACAAATAAGTATATACGTTATGTTTGGGTTCACCTAAATAACCCCTCAAAACGATATTATTAGCACAAATAAATATTTAAACAATAATGTACTAACTATTAACAGGCCACATCACCTCTCGTAGAAACTTAGGGGGTGTTTGGTATAGAGAAAAAGAATGGGAAGAAATGGAAATAGAAATGGGAGAGAAATGGAATTGGAGAGAAATAGAAATGGGTGGAGAATTGACAATCATTTCCTTTGTTTGGTACAATAGAGAAATGGGTGGAGAAACGGAAGCAGAGACGTGATTAGGGTTCCGCCTCGGCATCATCATGGTGGAGAAATGGTGGCTCAGAGACGCGTCGCAACACCGCGAACGGAGTAGAGCGTCATCATCATCGCCGCGCAACATCAACACCGCGATTTAGGGTTCCGCCTCGCAACACCGCCTCGCGATTTAGGGTTTCGTTTTGGCTCAGAGACGCGAACGGACGTGGCTGCGGCGTCGGCCGCCGTGCCGGACGTCGGCATCATCATCACCATCGCCGGTCGGAGCATCATCATCATCATACGCGAACGGAGTAGAGCAGAGACGCGATTTAGAAGCAGAGAGAATTCCATTTCTCTTCCAAATGGAGAGAATTGGATTTCTCTACTTTTTGCCTACACCCAATTCTCAGAGAAAACCAATTCTCCGCCCAATTCTCCGCCTAATTCTCCCAAACAAGAGAAACCTAATTCTCCACCCTCAAATCTCTCTACCAAACACCCCCTTAGTCTTCTTATCTCTTTGTAAAGTCAAACTATTCATCCAAGCTATAATAACTCCAAGCTTTATTTCAATCAGGTCCACATGAAAATCAATTTTCTACTTCGGCCTGCGGGTTTGACAAAAATAAATTTCAAGGTATGCATCATCAGGAATTGAACTGCTTGCTGAGCATTATTGGCATAATGAACATGGAATTTTAGCCAATTTTATAGGGAATTAGGGAAAGTTACTAAAAACTAACTTCAAAATAACTTTATAAAATTAATCGATTCAGCCTGGCTTATTGTCTAAACCGTAAACTAGTCTGATCGGTTGAGTTTGAACATTTATAAACCAAATGACCGTTATTTTTAGATTCGATCACCATACCAAACAGATGACATGTTGTGATCAATTTGAATTTCAAGATCAAATTCTTTTACTGCATATTACTCTACTAATAAACAAAAATAATGCTACTTAATTTTCCTAACCACATTCAATCCTAGCATAAAATTCTCTCATAATATTCTAATATCTCTTCTTCTTAATCAATGCTATCCATGGGTCATGAGTAAAAATGGTTTAACCCATGAGTTACAATATTTTCAATATATTTGAAGATATTATGCACATATTAATGACCATTTACAACAATTTAATACCCAAAATACAATTATTCTCAATGAATACATTACTTTTTATTAAAAAAAGTCAACGTTTTTTAAAAATATAAACTCGTGAATTCAGTTTCAAATAATGAACTTTATTAAACCTTTTCATTTGATAAATCCCATGTATTCACGGGTTTAAAAGTTAGTATTATAATAAAAGGATCCAATTACAATAGAGAGACATGTAAACTGGCAACAAGTTGCGCCGTCACATCCTTTTGAATGGAAAAATTGATCATACTGAAAGCAAAGTTATTAAGTACATAAACGTAGGAGCATCGGGGGCAGATATCCAAATGAATCGAAAGCAAAAGGAATGAAGATGTGTTGATTCTCAACACACACCTTCTCGTGTTTAGCAATTTGAATTAAACCATAAATACCACCAATCAATAGTATAAGAATATTTATGCAGATAATAACAAATCCATTTTACACACCCACCGTTTTTCAACCAAGATTTTTTTCAGTTAATCTTTGTAACCAAACAGAGAACACCACTTGCAATTTTCCGTTAAATAGACCCTCTCTTATTAGGTTGTGTTATGGAGGCTCCATCATGTCATGTGGGCATTGTCACATCCCAACCTAAGGCGAAAACGTCGGGGCGTGCGCTGATTACTCACAACTCGCAAGGTATTATCATGCAATAATTTAAAGTTATCATATCTATTATTTCAAATTTAATAATCCAACAATACATAGTCTAGCAATAAAATAAGTAAACACAAAATAAAATCCAAATTCTTGTTTCTTCTCTCTAACATGCAATCCTAAGGTAGTGTTTGGTATGCGGTAATGAGAGAATGAATGGAATAGCCCATTCAAAGAGAATGAAATTAGTATGTTTGGTTGAAGAATGGAAAGAAATCATTCATTACAAAAGGAATGTCATTCTTTCTATTTCATTCCTTCCAAACCCCCTTCTTTCATTTTGATTCCATGCCATTCTATTTTTGGTTTTTCATTTTAACTCCTCTATTTTAGCAATTATCTTCAATTTATTATAATTTTCTTGTAAAAACAAAAAAGTATATGATTAAACTACACAATCCATTTCAATAGTTGTGATTTTCTATCATCTAAACAAGGAATTGACTAAAATCAAAAGTTTGAATGATTTTAAATTTATTTTAGTTCATAACTTTGAATTAATTTAAAATTTTATTAGTTAAATATATATATATATATATATATATATCTATTTTTATAATACAATTTTATTATAAATTACAATTGGAAAATGTTGTGAAAATTGGTAGAAAAAGTATTTTGAAACGGGGTATTTTTGTTATTAAAAAAAAACTATTTCAGTTTTTCATTGTTTCCGTATACCAAATAACATATGGAAATGATTCATTCCAATCCCACATGGTAACCAAATATGACTATGGAATGGTAATAATCTATTTCATTCTCTCCTCCATTCCATTCCCTACTTCATTTCATTCTCTCTTCATTCCATTACCCCGTACCTAACATACCCTAAGTGTTTTCAAACAACTTGAGAATCACATCACACGATAAAAACAATAAATAAAAGTGCAATAATTTTGTCAACACTAGGTTGAGTGAGTATAACACCATATTTAAGACACTATAATAATAAATAAAAGTGCAAACTGTTCCTGTGAGATAAACAGTTAAGCCATAGCACATAAACAATCAAACAAACCATAAAGAAATGGGTCAACCAATTCCATATAAATGGAAAATGCTTACCAAGCAAGGACTAAACCGTTGTCATAAAAATGGACATCCGTTGCGAAAGATAGTCGTATGATCATACTATAAATGAGGAACTTCAACAAAATGCGTTCAAATAAAGAAAGCAAGCAAATAACAAGTCAGGCAAACTGATAAACACACAAGGATAAACACAAGCAAGTAAGCAAATAACAAGTCAGAAAAGATTTCTTTATAAATAAACATTGTAAATAATAAAGAATAATTAATAAATAATAATATTTATATAAAATTTGATCTTTCATAAAATACTTAAACTTATACTTTTAATACGTTAATTAACAAGATTATAATATATATATATATATATATTATAGATTTTAATTCTTTTAAATAATAAAACTTTTAACAAATTTTGATAACTAATACACACAAGATTTGAAAAATGACTAGTTTAAGTGTTGGTTTAAACAAACAAATATAAATTGATGATTTAAATGAATATATGAGTTTAATGGATAATTATCAAAAAAATGAACAAAAATTGGTTGGAGGTGGGTCGAACCCGCGCCCCCAGCCAAAGCAGTTCCTTAACACTCAAACATAACCAGCTGCGTTACTATAGCAGCTGGGAATAACTTCATATTATAAACTTAAAAGAACAGACAGACACAACCCCAAATCAAACCATAAACCCTAACAATCCAATCGTCTAATATGTCGTACGATTGAGTAATTAATGTTGGGGTTATCGCTCCCTGAACATAGACGAACAACACTGAGTAAACAATTACCTTAAACACAGAAAAATCAACGGCCAACAAGCTCCATCAGTCGCCGGCCAATAATTGTTTTAGAACGGCCGGTAGCAGCGAATATAATATAATTGACTATGAGGGTTAGATTGGCGATAGGTAAGAGATGGTGCAGACAAGATTAATTGAATTCTTATGGTAGCTAAATGGTATAATCATAAACGAGTTAGGACAGTTTATTAAATCGGTCAATACGAATCAATTAGATCATTGTTTCCTAATTAATTGAGTCGGTGAGGTTCGTATACGGCAGTACAAAGATTTACCTAGATCAATTTCACTATTAGAACGACAATTACGCTTCAAGCAACGAAACGGGTTCAGGTTTAGGTAAAAGGATCTAGTAACGGGTTATGGTTAAAGGATTATTGGGTTAATGGATAATAATATAACAAATTTGCTTAAAAATCCTTGAAGTTTGGATGGGGATTTAAAAAGGGCTCAAAGTATGTTTTAGGGTATAATTGTACATTTTTTTCAAAGTTAACTTTATATTTAAAAATTAAAATACAATATCAATTAATCGATATACGCGATATTTAATTGCTAAAATTTTCCGATCCTAAAATACGGGTCTGGTTAACGGATAAAAATAATAAGTTAAAACCCGAGTTGTTATAGTGTCCCCTATTTTAAGGAATTTCGTCTCGAAATTAAATGATACTATAACAAAACCTTTAAATTTTGAGAACAAGAAAATTTTAGAATATAATTTAATAATTAATCACAATACAGAACTTTGAATAGTCACAACAACGCTCCAAATGAAAATCCGATAAGGCACTTATATATAGGATGTACCAGCGGCGTATCCACCATGTCCTTATCATTTTTACATTTGTACTGTTCTACATTATGACACACAATTCTACACATTATGATTTCCATGCGAGGACTTCGATAATTATGTTCCGGACCATAATTATTTAGATCGTCGGATGGTCCACATAACTCATCCCATCGTTTGAGTTACAAAACATTTGAAAATATAATTTCATTAGAAATATTTTAAGGAAAAGAGTTATAAGATAGACATCTTTTGAATAGACAAAAAGTCATAGTTTGGTTCTTTAAAGTGGGGAATTTTATAAAACAATCCCTTAGATAATATTAAACTTTAATCGAGAGACATAACAATAGGAAATCTTGATTTAGTACTTCAAAAATTTCGTAAAAACGTTAATCCCAACTTTATTAAAGAGTCGATACCAAATAGGAATCAGATTAAATAAAATAGAATACGACAAGTGACAAAGTCTTCTAGTAGCTTGAATCTTCAATTGCGCGTGACTAAGAACCTTGGGACTTGGGCTTCTTGAATGATTTGATCCATGCGGGCTTGAGCAGTCGGGGTAGATTGATTCGGCGTAACTTGAGCATGAACGGCTTGCAAGAGGGTTGTTTGATTAGAGTAGGCTTGGTAAAATTGAGTCTGTGGGTGCGGAACTTGATAAGGTTGGGTTAAGTATGAATGATCTTGCTTAACGAGAGGAGCTTGAAGGACGAGGGATTGATAGGTAAAGAGGTAGGGTGTAAATATAGTTTCAACTTGGTTAGTTTGGATAATCTGAGGGCACATATCACGGAGAGGATTAGGGTCTCCTGAAAGGTAGCAAGTATAAGTATTAGGGGCATCGGGTTCAGCGTAAGGGATAGGCTGTTGCGAAACGGCTTGTACATTAGGCGGGGCCCAACAAGTATTAGCAAAATGGCCATAACGGTTACATAGGGTGCAACGACGACATAAGTATTTAACTGAGTGGTGATGGTTACAAAGGAGCATAACGCTAAAGGACCGAGGTAAGGTTTCCTGTTTGGAAAAGTTCAAGAGGCTTGCGGTTGGGTAAGATTTGTTGAAGCAAGGTTATTACATTTATTGTTGTCAGGGGTAGTGGAGGTAGATGATTTGCAGTTAACTGAAGAGGGATTAGTGGAAAAGGTTGGATCGGTTGCATTGATGTTTTCAATTTGGGTTACTATCCTAGGGATCGCAGCAGCTATCTCCTTGGCTATACAGGCGGCCATACGGTGGTCATGAGAACCAGACGATTGATGTCGAGGACGACGGTGGTTTCTTAGATGAGACATTCTACGAGAATCAAAAATAAAGATTTATAGGGTGAATGATAAGTTGACGAAGTCATTTAAATAATAAAACGTTAATTGCTTAGATAACTGATAATAACTTTGCTTTAAGAAGTGAGGGGATTTGCGTAACATCATGAGGATTAAAGGTAAAAGATTATAAGATAAGGGGTACATAGCGTAAATACTTATGAGTTGATGTAGTTAAAATGTTTAATGCGTGATAACTAGATGAGGAGATAAGGCCAGTTTCAAAATTAGATTTTTATTTGATTAAGTTAACTTTACAATAAACTAACGAAACATAAATTGTGTGCTGGCCTCCCATGAGCTCTCCATGGCAGTTTGAATGGCCCAAAGAAACTAACGAATAAAAGTAACTGAGTTGGACATCCCATGAGCGTTACATGACATTTTATCTGTCCCAAATAATTAACGAATAAACAATACAATAGAGTTTGTCGACCCATGAGCGTTACATGGCATTTTAACCGACAAACCAAATAACGAATAAACGAAAGAAAAATATAAGTAGTTGGAGCATCCCGGGAACCACCACGTATGATGAACTCCAACAAAAATAACATTCAAAACAAGATGAGGAATGGATAGTAGGAGTGCCCATGGATACTATGGATTTTTCACCCAACTAACGATTTAAATAACAAAACAAAATAATCGGAATTTACAAAATTTAGCCCGAACCACCGTGAATTCGGTTTAAAGTCAACCTAAGGTGTCGGTCGTATGACAGTTGTGTTCCTCTTTGGCCGAGAGGAGCTTGTCATATTACCTAGCCTTAAGATGAATGAGTAAAAACAAAAGTAGAGAATTCTTAAGGAATTTCCCAAAATAAAAAGGAAATCTACTTTAATTTAAAATATTTAAGAAAAATTATCTTTGAAGGTTGAGACATAGCCTCGGAGTTGTGTGTGTGTGCATAACAATACAATAATAATTATTAAATAATTAATTATCTAAGAAAGTTGTAAACAATTAATGAACACATAAGGCATACAGATAAGCACGTATGTGGCTCCTAAGCATGTTACTAAGGCACCACTAATGACCTATCTTACTGTCGGCTCTGATACCAATATGTCACACCTAAAACTAAGGCGGAAATGCCGGGGCATGAGCTGATTGCTCACAGCTCTCAAGGTACTATCATGCAATAATTTAAAATTATATTATCTATTATTTCAAATTTAATAATCCAACAATACATAGTCTAGAAATAAAATAAGTAAAGACAAAATAAAATTCAAATTCTTGTTTCTTCTCTCTAGCATGTAGTCCTAAGTGTCTTCAAACAACTTGAGAATCACATCACACGATAAAAATAATTAATAAAAGTGCAATAATTTTGTCAACACTAGGTTGAGTGAGTATAACACCAGATTTAAGACACTATAATAATAAATAAAAGTGCAAAATGTTCCTGTGAGATAAACAGTTAAGTCATAGCGCATAAACAATCAAACGAACCATAAAGAAAGGGCTCAACCAATTCCACATAAATGGACATTGGTTACCAAGCAATGACTAAACTGTTGCCATAAAAATGGACAACGGTTGCCAAAGATAGTCGTATGATCATACTATAAATGAGGAACTTCACCAAAATGCGTTCAAATAAAGCAAGTAAGCAAATAGCAAGTTAGGCAAACTGATAAACACACAAGGATAAACAATTGCGGTTTGAACACTATATAATATAAAAATAGCTAGTCGCATATGTCCCCAAAAGATAAAATAAGTAAAATAGAGGAGTGAAATACTCACCTTAGCAATTACGCAAGAGATAATGATTTAACAAGAAAGATAAAGGTAGATCAAGTTTTTCGGGAAATACCGACGAGATATCTTAATAAAGAATAATTGAGAAAATAAGTATGAATTTCATAACGAATCTAAAACTAGATAGAGGTTTGGGAATTGATGATTGGGTGTGTTCTTGCGAAAACCAAATGTCTCTTTGATTTATTTCTAATTTGTTTAAAATAATTATTTTAAACTAAAAATACGTTTAATGTATTTTTATATATTTTCACCATCAGAAAAGATTTCTTACTAAATAAACATTGTAAATAATAAAGGATAATTAATAAGTAATAATATTTATATAAAATATCATGATCTTTCATGAAATACTTAAACTTATACTTTTAATACGTTAATTAACAAGACTATAATAAATATATATATTATATTTAAATTGTTTTAAATAATAAAAATTTTAACAGATTTTCATAACTAATACATACACAAACACACGCGCGCGCGCACACACACACACATATATATAAATTTAACTTAGATTTGGAAAATGACTAGTTTAATTGTTGGCTTAAAAAAATATAAATTGGTTATTAGTAATAATATGATTTAAATGATAATATATGAGTTTAAAGGATAATTATAAAAAAATGAACAAAAACAGAACGGGCTGAAGGTGGGTCGAACCCGCGCCCCCAGCCAAAACAGTTCCTTAACACTAAAACATAACCAGCTGCGTTACCATAGCAGCTGGTAATAACTTCATATTATAAACTTAAAAGAACATACATACACAACCCCAAATCAAACCAAAAACCCTAACAATCCAATCGTTTAATATGTTGTACGATTGAGTAATTAATGTTGGGGTTATCGCTCCCTGATCATAGAAGAACAACACTGAGTAAACAATTACCTAAAACACAGACAAATAGATGGCTAACAAGCTCCATCAGTCGTCGTCCAATAGTTGTTTCAGAACTGCTAGTAGCAGTGGATATAATATAATTGACTATGAGGGTTAGATTGGCGATAGGTAAGAGATGGTGCAGCCAAGATTAATTGAATTCTTATGGTTGCTAAATGGTATAATCATAAACGAGTTAGGACAGTTTATTAAATCGGTCAATACGAATCAATTAGATCGTTGTTTCCTAATTAATTGAGTTGGTGAGGTTCGTATACGGCAGTACAAAGATTTACCTAGATCAATTTCACTATTAGAACGAAAATTACGCTTCAAGCAACGAAACGGGTTCAGGTTTAGGTGAAAGAATCTAGTAACGGGTTATGGTTAATGGGTTATTGGGTTAATGGATAATAATATAACAAATTTGCTGAAAAGTCCTTGAAGTTTGGATGGGGATTTAAAAAGGGGTCAAAGTATGGTTTAGGGTATAATTGTACATTTTTTCAAAGTTAACTTTATATATAAAAATTAAAATAGAATAACAATTAATCGATAGACGCGATATTTTATTGCTAAAATTTTTCGAACCTAAAATACGGGTCGGGTAAACGGATAAAAATAATAAGTTAAAACCCGAGTTGTTACAGGCATGGATGACGCCATCCACACCGTGTCATGCAAAACAAAGGCCGATGTTATAGGGTCAGACGCCACCACATAAAGACACCATCTTTCTTCTTTTTCTTGGTAAATTCAAATGGTTGGGTCCTCATCGATAACAACCAATCCTTTTTATTTCATTAAAATCTAGTTAATTAAACATAGTTACCCAACAACGCTTAAACTAACGAGTGATTATTGTGTCGCTGCCAACGTGAGAGTGACATGACGTGATAATTAGCTCTTGCTAATTATCACACAACACACAATCTTAGTATCAGGATCACTTTTAACTTCTCTTCTTTCAAGATAGTATCCACTAACTTTTCATTAGACGTAACGTAGTGAGGAGCTTCACACCCTAAAGGCACCCCATAGCGTCTGAAACACCACCGCCGAGGAACTTTTGAGATGGGGGGGGGGGGTTGAATTCACACACAGCGCCGAGCACTCTCTCTCTTTCCCACTTTTGGCCAACCTAGCCGTTGATTAACGATTACTATTTGTTTTAAAAAAACAATTGTTTTCCAATATTATAACTAAATCAATTGCCATCCCTACATCCCCACCAATCAACAATCTTCAACAACATTATTGTGGGGGAATCGCGCTAGTCTCAAGGGCTTTCTCTAGAAAAAATACGATTTTCTACTGCTTCAATACCGAAGAACTTTCATTAGATATAAAGGATACTTCAGAAGAAGTATATTTACCTCTTCTAACTAAAGGAGACTATTGACTATTAAGCCTGCGTTGAGAAGATCTATGAATATGGTGCATATAGGAGCAGTAAAAATTCTTCTAATATCAAGGATATTTCTTTTGTGTATTGCATATAGGAGCACATCGCATCCTCAACTAGTTTTCTTTTTTTTCTCTACTTGTAATATCAAGCATGTGTGTTAGTGAGTAATCTCCTTGCTAAAGGAGAGTATTATGTAATTACCAAAAAGTTCTTCCCCAGGGAAGAACATTTATGAAATAAATATATCAGTTCCTATTATCCATCATGTTCATCTTTAAGAGTTTTTCAAAACCTGGAGCAGTGGAGCCCTGGAGCCATAAGACATCTAAACTTTCTAAAACAATATCTACAAATTCCTCACACTTTGAAACCATCTCTACAAACTTTCTATTCAAAATACCAACAAAATGGATTCTTCCTCTTCGTCCAACTGCATGATAATGTCAATATACATTTGGTGACCAAAAAATTACCAATGGCGAGTTTTAAAGCGGTTTCTTCGTATGAACTTTGGGCTTGGTCAGCCTACTATGGCAGCCCCGGCTCCAACAAGGACATAAACGTTTTGGTGGCGTCGCCTATGTTAGAGGATTACATCGCTGTCACACCCCAACCAACGGCGGAACATGCCGGGGCGCGGAAATATTGTATCATAGCTCAAAAGATACTAAAATAATTGCGCTTGCAATATCTAAATTATTTCATTTCATAAATCAATCAATTACAAAAAAACATGAATATTGTCTCATAAGAAAATTACAATAAAAAACTTAAAAGTAAAAATTGTTTTTTATTAATCATGCAAACTAAGGTATCAAACTATTCTTTAATTTTTTTCTTCATCCTAAAAAACTACATGCGTCATGCGTGAAAATATATAGGTTTGTTAACATAAAGTTAAGCAAGTAATCACAATTTTTGTATATAATAATATTGACTATGACAATTCATTGCGATAATACGAATTACAACAACTATCATAACAATAATATAAAAATTAAGGCCATTTCCCTCGTCCCAAATGGGTCGAGTTACTCCGCCGGCGTATGATCATACTAATGAGGATGTGGATGAGATACCAACAACCATAACTCAAGAATAAATGCATAGTCACATTCGCACGTATAAACTAATTGAGCAATATCATATAAACGAAAATAAAGGAATTGTAGTGAAAATGATAAGCTACTTAAGTTGTGAACGCATAACGCTCTCAATATATAAAACGATAAAAAAAGGGATGTAAATTAGTCATCTTATAGAGTAGGATAAGTGAAGATGTGATGGCGATAGAAATTAAATAAAATGCGGTCGAGCTCCTCGGGATTTGTCGACATGAGTTCCTAGTTGTTTACATATAATATTAATTAATTATAACGGAATATTAACAAGACTTGTAATGAATTCGGAATTTGATTGGGTTTTAAGTAAAACTGAAATTAAAATATTATTAGTTTAATAATTATCACAATTATTGTGGTTATTATTATTAATATTGATACTATTATGATTAATTATTAATTTGCAGTTATGTTTGATAAATAATTTAAATCACATTATACATTAACGGAAAAGTTGAAAGAAAGTTTATTTTGAACATGTAAAAAAATTTGGTTCGTTACGAGAGTGGTAAAAACAATTATTATATGTTTTTTATCTTAGTTATTAAATGTATATGTATAATATATGTAGTTATATATAAATATAGACTCAAATTACAAAATTTAAACAAATACACACACACATATGTATATATATACACACGGATATGAAAAGAAATGAGTTGTTTAAAGGTTCGGTTTATCAAAACAATGTTTATTTAATGTTATGCATGTCTAATAATAGTAAAAACTTATTAAAACATGAAACAATAAAAAATAAAACCCAAAAACCAGGCCTAAGGGATTCTAACATACCACGCGCTGGCCATCAGGCTAGTGCCTTGACTACTTTAATAGATGAAAACGGAAATTAATAAACACAAGTTATGATTCTTGTTTTACCCCAATTAACTTTAAATACAAACTCTAGAAATCAAATCCGTTTAATTATTTGATGTTCGTAAAAATTGAGTTAAGGTTATCCTTAGTTGGTTAAAAACGATCATAATACATGTTTTAATTACCTGTTATGGTAATGAATACGGGGAAACAAAGAACCATAAGGTTCGTCTCTATCTTAATCTCAGAACTGTTCTAGATGGCTTTGCAAACTGAAGTTGAGTTAGGGTTTGGGTTCGTCATGTTTATATAGTGAATTAAGGGTGTAAAAGCCGCGGTTCATATTTTGGCAAATCATTTGTCAATAGTTAAACGTTTACCAAGATTAGAGTGTCGGTGAGACGTGTTTAAGGTAAATAGATGATTTAGTAAGATCAATTTTTTTGATTGTTCTGTGAATTAAGGTTCAAGAAAGGTGGGGGGGGGGGGGTCGGCCACCGACAGGAGATGGAGAAGAAAATAGGGAAATTAATTTTGTTTATTGCAATAACGTACTTGGTCTTTAGGTGTGGGTGCAAGAGTGGGTAAATTATTAGTTGAGGGGGGGGGGGGGTTGTTATTGCACATGTATCAATGTTATTATTAATTTAAATAAAAATTAACACAGTATAGATACTAAATGCATGCGAAACTCTATTGACGGATTAACCGAATACGAACCCGGGTCGGGTAACAGTTACAAATACCAAAAAATGAAAATCCGAAATGTTCAACCGCTACTGCATCAGTCGCATCGTTTTGGGCAAACGATAAATTGTCCCCACATAGATACTATTTGGGAGATGAGATATATCCGAATATTATATTATTGTCAAAAAGTTTAGAGACCTAATGAATGAAAAGAGAAACTATTTTAAGAGAGTAAAAGATTTTTCGCGAAATGACATCTAGAGTTGTTTTGGGGTTCTTCTCCAACGTTGGCATTACATGAAAAATTTGTATCGTGCATGGACATTGGTAAAAATTAGAGATGCTATGTATACGTGTATCATATTGCATAACATGATTTCAGAAGACGATGTGAGAGTAATATGTCAACATTATACACCAGGGAATGTCCAAAAACAATAACCACAAGCAACTAAGGGGGAGAGGGTGCAAAATGTTCATCGAATACGTTCACGTGAGATACATGATGTGCTTACGAGTGATTTGGTTCAACATGCTTGGTCGTTCCGGCCAATTTGAGGCGAATGTGAAAACATATCAAGCGGGGATGACGATGGAGACAAGGAAAGTGAAGACGAGCTCGACGGAGATGAAGACATCAAAGAAGAGAAGAGGACGAAGAAGACGAAAGCGAGTAATTTCTAGTCGTTTTTTAGTTTTATGTAAAATTTATTTATTTATTTATTTTAATTAAATGTTAGTTGGATTATTATAAATAAAAAAGAAAAATTTAATAATGAGGTAATGATTGGAAATGGTTCCATCCATTACACCCTTTTAGCCAAAAAGCCCCTATGCTGACGTGGTACCACATGTCGCTCAACGCACTCATAAGGGTTCCATCCATTACATATGGTCTTAGTATGACAGAGATGATCAACTACGTATTACTGCTTTAAAATTTTACACTAGTACGTGCTCATCTCACTTCTTTTCTTAGTCATTGCAATCTTGAATCTGAAATGTTAAAGACATTCTAGGAGTTAAAAGAGAAGTAAAGACATTCAAGAGCTCGATATTTAATGTAAGGCCCCGAGCCCGGTACCCTAAATTGGGTGTTGGATTAACTCATAAACACAGTTTTAAATATCATAGTGAATCAAAACTTTTCGCAGAATATAATAAGTTAACCATATATTACATAACTTTCAAAATCTTATCTTAACGCCATTCAAAATAAAAACATAATTACATATAACATAATAACATTCTTCTTAAGATGCAAGTATTTTCAGTCCAATGCCATGTGTCTTCATTCAAGCCAGTTGCCTTAGCCTATTCACCTGCGTTCATACTAAAAGTCAGCTACGCTGAGTGATATCTAGTTAATTAGGCAACTTACCTTACATTCACATATATATACCCGAAGGTACATATTACATACTTAACATGTTTATCATTCTTCCATACATACATACATTCATTCTTTCATACTTTCTTGCTTTAACATACGTAGTACATTCATAACTTTCCTTACATTATAAAGAACATTTCGCCCTACATACCTCGGTTATTATTAGGGGCCGGTTCCCTCCATCCTCAGATATTATTAGGGCCGGTGCCCGTCATCATCGGATATTATTAGCGTCCGGTGCCCTTCATCCTCGGATATTATTAGGGTCCAATGCACGTCTTTCCATACAACTATGCATTCATTTCGTTACTTTTATATTTATATATTTTCATACATACTCTTAACAATTCCTATATCTTTCATAGATCATTCACACATTATTCATAACACATTCACATATCATACATTTACCACTTAAGGTAAGTGTATTAACCAATCACATCGAGTATGCACACAGCCCCGAAAACATAACAAGGAAATGGGGCTAGAAACTCACTCGCATCATGTTACTTTCTGATTAGTAATACCCCCTCATTAGCTGTGGACGACTAGCTGTGTAACAATTATAGTATCAATTAACTACTACTAACTATATCATACTTTTAAGTTAGTGAAACCCCTAGCTAACGGGGGTCTGGGGGCAGTAGCCCTTAGCGGGGTTCAAGGGGCAGAGCCTGGCTGGGGTTAAGCTGCCAGGTCAGCTTGGAAAAATTTTATTTTCATTAATAAGTCTTTACTAAAAACCTCATTAGAAAACTGAAGTTCAAACCCCCGTATATGTTTTCAACGTATAAGTTCTAACAAATCCGCCGGATAAGTATCAACGTATCCGTCGTATATGTTTCAACATATCCTCCGTATATGTATCAACATATCTGTCGTATAAGTATTCACATATCCGTTGTATAAGCTAGGATCACTTATCCGCCGTATAAGTTGAGCTTCACATATCCACCGTATATGTGTCCACATTTAAACCGTATAAGTGTTATCCTATCCTCGCTTATCTATTGTGCATATATTTGTCAGATATGTGCAGGGCAGCCCCTCTTTAACGCATTTTTAGGGGTTTTCAGCGATTCCGGCACCGTCAGCCGCAGTTAACCACCACGGTTGGCAGGATTTTGATTGTTTATAACCCAGGTAGCTTCGGGGTGTCCAGATCCAAGCTAAGGTGACCATTAAGCTCTTTTTTTTATTGATTAAACATCCGATTAATGCTAGCTCTAGATTCAAATGGCTCATTCGGCATCTCGGGGGTTGCTGTGTCGGGTTCTATAATGCTGGGTCAACTGAGATAAATACTTTTTTACCTTCGGTTGGTCTTAGATCGTTGAATAGAATAGTGTAGGGAGTGTTTGGCTTATGTGTCTGTTTTTGATGGTGTAGGTTATCGTGTAGAATGATGGAGATGGAAATGATTTATGGTTTAAGGGGTATTTATACTCCTCAAGCCCATGGAACTTAGGCACATCTTCATCTTAAGTCCATAATTCCACACATGTCTAATTCTCTAAGGCCTACCATTCCCTTTTGTTATCCGACTTACTAATTAATTATTTATTCTGAATAAATAATTCCAACAACATAATATTTTATTTTATCATTAATTTGTTAACCAAACTTAATCCTTCCAACATAAGTAATATTTTAATATTATTCATAAATTTTCGGGATGTTACACTTTAGATGTGTGATCAATAGAGAATTTTGTAACGAGTCTTTGAGTTAGTTTTCTATTATAATAATAAAATGTTTGATCAATCATGTGCCTTGAAGTGGTATCAAAGCTTGGTGTTGTCACACCCCGACTTATGACCTAAACTTACGAATAGTTAGTACCCGTTTTGTAAATATATCAAAGTTGCGGGCTATTTGGCAGAAGAATTTGTTTATATTAAAATATTCACTTATTTAAAAAACTATTCGGATAATAAATACCTGAGTGTTTGATTTACAAATCATGTTTAATCTTATTTACAATATTTTAATAATTAAAAACTAAGTCATCTTCATATAGCGAGCATCTAACTCCATTAGTTCACTATATCATTGCTATATGTTCTAAACTTGATTCCATGAAATGTGGGGGAAAATACGTCAGCTAATATCGCTGGTGAATCGTTGACTCTAAAAACATTTAACAAATCTTTAATGACAAGATAGTTTTCTTGAACAAACTCAGCAAGAACGTCTCTTGTTCCTGTGATTTGTACCACTTTCCATATACACACAATTCATCCATTTGAGAACTGGTTATCACTGCTTGTTCAGTTATGTTTGGATCCCGAAACATGTGTACTTGGTCTAAGTTTCTTTTATTTTCTATCTTGTATGTTAGAGATCACATAATCTCTATTAAACATTTGACTGACTTTTTAAGATAAACAACCCGTTTATCTTATTGTAAAGGGTTTAACGTATTCACCGGTGATTGTCTGTTTTGAATGATGTGGTGATCTCGTTTGAAAACCTTTGTGAATGAATGATGTTTAACCTATAATAAAATAGGTTTACATAAATAACATGATCGTCTCTTGATCTGGCTATAGACCTTTAGTCTGGTTTTGATAGCTTTAAACCTTGATCGATCATTTGTTTGAATAAAATAATTAGACATGTAGTTTTTCTGTTTATTTGTCAACCATGTGCTGAGTTGTTTCTTCATGAAGAAACTTCTATGATAGGTTTCTTCTTCAAGAAGAAATGTAAATTGACTATAACTTTTGTATATAAAAATCTTATGTTTCATAATTATGAAAAAAATTTGACTATACCCCTTGCATGTAAAACTTTATGCTTATTAATCGTGAAAAAACTATATTTTGACTATATCCTCCTGTATATAAATTTCAATGTTTATTAATTATAAAGAAACATTATTTTAACTATAACATTTGCATGCAAAACTTTATGTTTCGTAATAATAAAGAAACGCCTATTTTTGTAAACATTTTTTATATATAAAAAAGCTTAAATATATTTATAAACTTTCCAAGGTTTAGGCTATACCCTCGAATAGGATCTATGCCATGAGTTGAAATATCTAAAACATAACTCTTACCTTAAAATGGGTATAACACTTAAGGACGAACAAGAAGTAATTCGACTATACGTAGGGTTTTAGGCTATGAAATGACGAAACTCCGGAGTGGCGTCGGGATTCCAATTCGATGGCACGAACTTCGAGAAAGTGAAAGTGATTTGGTGTTTTTGAATGCCACAATGAGGAGCCCATGTTCACTATTTATAGCCATCCCCGGTCAGACCGTCACTCACTACCATGCGACATGTGTCTTTCTTAATGATGATTCGTGCCGTAAGGTGTTGACATGTGGTATTCATATTCATTAATCATAAGCCACATGTCAATTTGTGAGTGTATGAGTTGTTATGTGCATGTTTCCTTTTGTTATAGTCAATTTACATTTCTTTAGTGATAGTAAAAATCCTTTTGCACTAGTGATGCCTACATGATAACATTTTTTACTATCACCGTCACTACCATTATCACTTACCACAATACATGTTCTAACTTTATATAATGTTACAATATGTATAAAATAGTTTGTTTGGCAACTTTGTATAAAAATGTGTAAGTTCATTAAAATCTATCTATGTATGTTATATATGTACATATTTAAATACGTAAGTGATTAAGGAAAATAAGAAGTTAAATATGAAAGAAAACAAAATGCAATACGATTTACAACGATAATAAAATAAAGGACATGGAACCAAAGAAGAATAAACGACGAATAAATAGTATTTAACACGCACCCATTGAAACAAATAACAAGCTAGCCTTCTAATGCACAATAGTCAAAGCCATATACACTACCAGAGATGAATCGAGCGTTTGAAGTCGTAGCTGAAACTCCTTGCTAAAAAGATCTTGCAACAGTTCGTTATCTTCTTGGTGAGTATGTCATATGTCTCAACTATTTCGTCCATCTGCATCGCTAAGTCATTTAACTTCATCAATATCGAAAAAACTTATAATTATATTAGCATGTTTAATAGCAATTATTTTGGTCAATTACCTGTTACAAATCGACTAGAATAGTTGTCTTAGTTATATGTAGTTACACTATTTACAATAGGACATCATTCAGAATTCTCCAAGTGCTTCTAAGCACGTCTATTAACTCATCTTCTCACGATCATGCTTATGAATTAATGCCTTGAAGTGATTCAGATGCTCAAACCTTTTAAAGGTGTTGAACTTAACTTTTGAACTAGAGAAAGTACAATTCATATGAACGTCTGGTTGCATGAGCATAAGGATTCGAGAGATTTTCACATTCGCGTATTTCAGGGGAAAAATTTTGCACCTCGTACACATGTGTAGAAGTCATAACAAAACACAACTGCATATGCTTACCAAGGCACCAACAACTCGGATAGACACCTCATAGCTTCAAGTATGTGTAATATTGTTTTTTTTTCTTATCCATGATTCATGCCACATTTATAGGTGAAGTTTCTCATCTCTCGGAACAATGATATTAACTTAACATAGAGACGTTATTCATGTGTCAAATATTAGGTGGCCCTTAGACGAAAGTTATCAAGGTGTCACACCCCGACTTAGGGCCAAGGCGTGTGACCAGTTAGGTGGTACATGGTTTGTAAATACATCAGAGTTATGTTCCTTTAGTGGAAGTCTTTGGTAAAATATTATTTTATTGAAAACTTAAGATTTAAATACCCGTTTGATATTTCAATTACATGTCTTTTGAAAATATGATTTTCTATAACATTCTGAATTATAATATTCAAGCCATCAAATAGCATCTGATAACTTTATCTCCAATATTCTAATCTAGTCTTCAAGTTTATACAAATCTTACTTATTCCCTAAAATATGGGGTGAAAATACGTCAACACATAGCTGGTGAATGGCATTGACTCTGTTGTAAAATACTTTTTAATACCATTATGAAATCAACAATAATACCCTGTGACTACTCTATAGGCACCCAACTCTGTTGGGATAAGATTGTCCTAAGTACATATACAATTAAACATATACACAAAATCATTTCTCTGAACAACCTAGTAGACTTCAAGAGGCATGTTGAATGATTTGCATGGCCTCAAAGAATGTTGAATCACCATGTATGAGTGGATCCATACACATGTATACTTTAATCACAGTGTTTGTTTCTTATTATTGTAACACAGTGTTTTAAGGATTCATAGATCATATGCAAACATTCTGACTTTTAAAGAGGTTGTAAAAGTTTATGGTGTATTTACCTTTCTGTCTATGATCAATTTCTGCTTCTGATGGTTACCTTGGACTTATAGTATGAGGATAACATTGTATAAATATCGAGATCAAATGATTTAGCATTAAACCTTTAGTCTAGTTTGTATAGCTTTAAACCTTGACAAATCATTTGTTTTTGTAAAACATTTAGATGTTTTTTTCTCCCTGTTTATTTACGAATTATATGTTACGTTTAATTTTCATGAGAAATGTCTATACTAGGTTTCGTATTCAAGAAGAAACATTAATTTGAGTATACCCTTTGTATATAATATCTTATGTTCTTTGATCATAAAGAAACATTATTTTGACAATAATCTTTGTGTATAACAACTATGTTATAATTATAGTTGATCTAGGTCTAGGCTATACCCCTACCTGACTGGGATTTAAGCCATATGATATAATATAATAAAAAATAACTTAAGCGGAACCCCTACTGTATATGAGTACTTGGAGTTAGACGCATAAGGTTGAACGAGCAACACTTTTACTCTGTCAAGTACTGGGGCTAAAACCTTTGAAGCTTTGGAACTCGGGATTCGTGGCACACTTTTCGAGGTATATGTGTGTGAAAGATTGTTTTGATGTGAAGAGGGAGAGTGGGGCCCCTCCTTTTATAAGCTAATTTTGGATTCCATCACGTATCGTGGTGGCCTTGGAAAAAGGATCATCGCATAGCGTGATGGCTATATCAACCACTACTGATTATTTTAATCAATCGTGTATCATGACGGATGAGGGTGGTGGTCGTCGCGTAGGGCGAAACTACTCACTAGGGTTGCATCGTCAGTCCTAGGTCTTCCATGTGGCCTGCCATATGTCATTCGGTTATGGTGGCCTTGCCGCATAACGCAACAGAGAAGTGGGTGGTAGTCGCTAGCGTGACATGTGTGCCTGAGATGGTATAGAAAAGTTGTTAAATTTTTCAAAAGTTTGTTTCACACAATGTCTAGTTTTAAATTTATAAACATTATTGTATCTTAACTAAACACACACATATAGGCAAGTGTACCTATTGTATATGTGAAATATTATGTAAGAACCAAGTATCGTTCCACGGACACACTTGTTTGATTTTTTACTACTAAATTGATGTATTTATTTTAACTCGAAGCACACATTATAGTAGTTTTGGTTTGACAAGTAATTTTAAATGAAATTTAAAAGCATAAGTTAAAAATAATATTTTTGGGTTTTTATATTTTTATAAAGATGATCAAGAATAAAAGTGTATCATTTTGGTTAAAACTTCTCTTAACTTGGTTTAACAATTAATTAGTAAACATGTGATGCATGCTTGCTATGATAATTAAATGTGGGAATAACAACTTATTCATAAGTCATGTTATTCCATAAAAATTATAGAAAGAGATATGCATAACTTCATGATCTCAACTAAAACATAATTTTACGTCAACATGTAGTTTAAATTCTTTATAAGATAAATTATTTAAAAGATGAGGCAATCCCTTAAATTACTAAGTGAATTGTCCTTGATATTTTTGTAAAAATAACATTTGTATTATACTTAAAATACCAATTATGATTAGTTAAGTTGTAAAGGATCAAGCTTGAATTATCAGGTATTAACTCACACAACTTTTGGACAATTATAGAACTCATGTAATAACTATCCAAGAGATGTTTGAGATAGGTTATGTTGCACACACACTTGACAAGTACTTAAACCATTTTAGTGGATGAATATCAGCAATCCGTTTTCACAACATTATCAACATTCCCATTTCAATATGATCAATTAGTACTAATAATTCATTTGCTCCATGTTCTGAAGGTATTATCATGCAATATTGGAAATTTTAATATCTGTTAAGTTAAATTCAAACCAAATATTCAATACAAAATATCCAAAATCAAATAAGTCATCAAACGAACATATATCAAAATCTAAAAGTCTTGTTTATTTTTCTCTATCTTAAAATCCTAAGTTTTCTTCCATATCTTGCTTGAACATCACATCACACGATGACCTACATATGCGTTAAAATATAATAGATTAGTCAACACGAGGTTGAGTGAGTAAATCACCAGATTTTCATGATTATATAATAATAATATAAAAGGCAAACTTTGTCAAGTGAGATAAGAAACTTAACCAATGAGCACGTAAACAAATAATGTCGGTAAGCACGATGTCAGATGAACTGGACGATGGCTAACACGACAGACGTATGATCGTACTAGACTGAAAATATGTTGAATCCCTCCGACATGTATACAAGGAAAGCATATAAACATATAACACGTTAGGTGTAAACTATTCAACACATAAGACTAAATAGTTGCAAGTTTGAGTATTAAATAGTAATAAAATAAATAGACCACATATGTCCCCAAACGGTTAAAAATGAGTTAAAAGGGGGGAGTAAGATACTCATCTTAGCAATTAAGCAAGAGATAAACGAATACGGTAAGAACGGTAGCAAACAAGAGTCACACTCTTCGAAAATTACTGACGAGAAATCCTCGATTGACGATTAAACGATGGTTAATTAAGCAAGACAGGGGACGGCTGAGTTTGATGATGAACGGGCATACAAACAGCTAGTAAAATTCAATCAAATTGAGTGTTAAGAACGGCTAGGGTAAGGTAATGATTACTGCAAGGTTAATTGAGTTTTTATATACAATAAATAGATTAATAAGTTAGTGTAAAGGTCGGCTCAAATGCCAATGGTAAAACGAATCAACGAAATCGAGTTAACACAATTAGCTAGTCGTTTAGGCCGCAGATGGTAAGTATAACGCGAGTATAGGTCCAATTTCCATAAACATGATGAGAATTGAGGTCCAAGAAAACCCAATTGAAATCGGTTGATGAATATGGGTTTGGGTTATCGGGTCGGATCTTGGGTTAAAGGGTTATAATAACCAGAAATTGTTGTTTAGTCCCTAGACTAAAAAGGTGGAAACATAAATGGACAAAAACTTAGTTTAGGGATATTTTTTCCAAACACCAAAAGTTATATGTTAAATAAATAATTAACAATCATATTATAATAATAAACTCGATAAACGCGATAAAAGTAACCCGAACATCGGAACAGCTTAACCCCAGCCAGGGGCTCTGCCCCTTGGACCTCGCTAGGGGCTGCCGCCCTAGAACCCAGCTGTCAGGGGCGCTTCCCCCGGACCCCCGTTCGTTGAGGGTTATAATTAAACTAGAAATACGATTTGGATAGTGATAGTAATTAATACGAGCAATTGTTATATAGTTAGCCGTGCACAACTAAAGAAATGGACAACTATTAACGATGAACGTAACCAAGTTCAGGTGAGTTTCTTGCCTCATCCTTTTTTATGTTTTCGGGGCTGTGTGCATACTCGATGTGATAGTTAATACACTTACCTTAAATGGTAAGTGTATGCCATGTATGATATATGTGATAGATATTATGTTATGAATGTGAGTGAAAGCTTGTCGGTACGTGAACGATCTTCGTATATTGCACGTGTTGACAAGGGAGGTACGTATATGAAAGACGAATGTGTATGTTAGATATATTTACTACATATGAGTATGTATAAATGATTAAAGAAAGTATATGTATGTTAAGGGTATGTAAAGATAGTATGTACGAAGATGAAGAAGTAAGGGATCAGACCCTAATAATATCTGAGATAAAGAAGAAATGGATCAGACCCTAATAATATCTGAGCTAGAGAAGAAAAGAGGGATCAGACCGTAATATCTGAGATAGACAAGAAAGGGATCAGACCCTAATAATATTTGAGATAGAATGGACAGTAATTATATAGTATGAAAGTAATAAAGTATGAACGTATGCATGAAATTATGTAATGAAATTAAATTAGTAAGTAATTATTATGTATCTTCGGATGCATAATTGAAGGTATGTATATGTATTGTATGATGTGCGATTAACTAGGACTCACTTAGCGTAGCTGACTTTTAGTATGCACACAGGTGAGTAGGATGAGACAACTGACTTAAGCGGGGACACATGGCAGAAGAATAAGAGTCTTGCATCTAAAAACACATGATGTTTTATATTTAATGTTTTAATTTTTAAAGACAAGAATGTTTTAAGACATGTTATGAATTATTATTGTAATGCTATGAAAGTTTTATATTCCGCGTAAAGTTTTAATTAACTCTGATATTTATAACTGTGTTTATGAGTAAATCCAACGTCCAATGTAGGGCACCGGTAACAGGGCCTTAAAAATACAGTGGGACTCGGTTACAATGATGACTCTTATACATGTTCATACTAGAATACATTATGGACTCGAATACATTGGGCAGATTCGAATACAATTACATGGTTCGAATACATTTGGGCAGATTCGAATACAATTACATGGTCCGAATACATTTGGGATGATCGAATACAATTACATGGTTTGAATACAATGTGGACTCGCATACATTGAGAATTTATATACACTAAGTATTTGAATATAAACATGTATTCGAATACAATATGTATGTATTCGAATACATTAAGTATTCGAATACAATATGAATTCTAATACATATTGTATTCGCATGCATATTGTATTCGCACACAATGTGTAATGGTATACATACATGCCTTTGAATAACATATGTATTCTAAGTAATCCCCATTCGAATACATTAGTGTTGAGGGTAAAATTATATTCTAAGTAAATCCTATTCTAATACAAGGCTATACTTATGAATACAACACCTTAAAGCTATTAGAATAGACCAGACTTAGTCATTTCTGGTGAAACCTGAATAATGTGATTAGGACAAGTATTGATACATGTAATTAATATACAGTTAACAGAGCTCAGTTAAAGAAAGGATTAACCGTGAACGGAGAACGTAACAAGATCCAGGTTAGTTTCTAGCCCTATTTCCTTGTTATGTTTTTGGGGCTGTGTGTATACTCAATGTGAATGTTAATACACTTACCTTAAATGGTAAGTTTATGTCTTAATGATGAACGTGATAGTTATGTTTATATTATGAACGAATGCTTGACATTACGTGAACGATATTCGGATATTACACGTATTGTTAAGGAAGGTATAATGTAGTAATTATGAAATGAGTATGTAAAAGAAAGTGTGTATGAATATTGTATGTATAATATTATGAAAAGTATGTATGAATGTTATATTGATAATGACAAAGAATAGTAATGTATGGTACGAAAGGGAACCGGGCCCTAATAATACTCGAGGCAAGAGGGAACCGAACCCTAATAATATTCGAGGCAAAAGGGAACCGAACCCTAATAATATTCGAGGCAAGAGGAAACCAGGCCCTAATAATACTCGAGGCAAGAGAGAACCGGGCCCTAATAATACTCGAGGCAAGAGGGAACCGGGACCTAATAATACTCGAGGAAGGTAGGGCGTAATACTCTTTAAAACGTAAGGTAATAAAATGAAAGAAAGAAAGTATGAAGGTAAGTAAGTGTATAATGAACGAATGTATGAAAGTATAAAGTATGAATGAAAGTATGTAACTATGAATGTGTTGTATGCTATATGATTAACTAGAACTCACTCAGCGTAGCTGACTTTTAGTATGCATGCAGGTGAGTAGAATGAGGCAGCTAGCTTGAGCGGGACACATGGCAGATGAATAAGAGACTAGCATCCGAAGACTCAAGATGTTTTTATGTTTATTTATGTTTAATTTGAAAGAACAAGAATGTTTGTAAGACATGTTTATGAAGTTATATGTAATGTTTATGAAATTTTTATATTCCACGAAAGTTTTAATTAACTATAATATTAAGAACTGTGTTTATATGTAAATCCAACGTCCAATGTAGGGCACCGGTGACGGGGCCTTACACCTATAAGCTCGAGTACTGTGGCCAGGTTATCCTCCAGGTAAATAATAGTGTCTTACCTTGGGTTTTCTGAACCGGTTTGCCAAGGCCCAACTCACAGTACTCTCCCTTTCGAGTTACGACAGGAACTTGTCACACTACCTAGCCTTAAGGCGAAGAGTAAAAACAAAAGTAGGGAATTCTTATGGAATTTCCCAAAAATATAAAGGCAATCTAATTATGAAAAGTTTTCTTTGAATGTTGAGGCATAGTCTCGGAGTTGTGTGTGTGTGCATAAACAAATAATAATAATAAACAAAGATAATTTAACTAAGGAAAGCTGTAAACAATTAATTTTTGAGCACATAAAGGCTAACAGATAAGCACGTATGGGTTCCTAAGCATGTTACTATGTCACCACTAACGACCTATCTTAAACATTCTGCTCTGATACCAATCTGTCACACCCCAACCTACGGCGGAAATGTCGGGGCGTGAGCTGATTGCTCACAGATCTTAAGGTACTATCATGCAATATTGAAAATTTTAATATCTATTAAGTTAGATTCAAATAAAACCAATTATTCAATACAAAGTATCCAAAATCAAATAAGTCATCAAACGAACATATATCAAAATCCAAAAGTCTTGCTTGTTTTTCTCTATCTTGAAATCCTAAGTTTTCTTCCAAAATCTTGCTAGAACATCACATTACACGATGGCCTACATATGCTTTAAAATACAACAGATTTGTCAACATGAGGTTGAGTGAGTAAATCACCAGATTTTCATGATTATATAATAATATAAAAGGCAAACTTTGTCAAGTGAGATAAGCAATTTAACCAATGAGCAAGTAAATAAATGATGTCGGTAAGCACGATGTCAGATGAACTGAACGATGGCTAACATGATGGACGTATGATCATACTAGACTGAGAATATGTTGGACCTCTCCGACATGTATTCAAGCAAAGCATATAAACATATAACACGTTAGGTATAAACTGTTAAACACACAAGACTAAGCAGTTGCAAGTTTGAGTATTAAATAGTAATAAAATAAATAGAACGCATATGTCCCCAAAACGGTTAAACATGAGTTAAAAGGGGAGTGAGATACTCATCTTAGCAATTAAGTAAAAGATAAACGAATGCGGTAAGAATGGTAGCAAAAAATAGTCACGCTCTTCGAAAATTACCGAAGAGAAATCCTCGATTGACGATTAAACGATGGTTAATTAAGCAAGACAGGGGACGGCTGAGTTTGATGATGAACGGGCATACAAACAGCTAGTAAAATTCAATCAAATTGAGGGTTAAGAACGACTAGGGTTAGGTAATGATTACTGCAAGTTTAATTGAGTTTTTATATACGATAACTTGATTAACAAGTCCGTGTTAAGGCCAGCTCAAACGCAAATGGTAAAACGAATCAACGAGATCGAGTTAACACAATTAGCTTGTAACATCCTAAATATTCTAATAATAAATAAATAAAGTTGCGTTAAATTGTCGTGTGTTTAATAATATTAACTAACGTCTAATATGGAAAATATCATGGACTTGGATTTAATTAAGATGGATTAAGGGTAATGGGCCTTAGGTCCATGAGCCTTAAGGGGTATAAATACCTCCTTAAATCACCCTTAAACCCTAAACCATCATTCATTTCCATCTTATTCTCTATACATTCAAAACACACACACATACACTACACCATATTTCAGCCGAGAGAAAGAGAAGTGAGGTCCGAGCAAGCACACGCGATTCAAGATAGATACAAGATCTAGAGCCCTTAAGCAAGCTAACCGAGACCGAAGAACGTATAAAGGTAAGCCGTTTTACCTTTAAAGTTTACATTTTTATACACGTTTAGTCTTGAAACTTGAACCTAAAATAGATCGAGTATAAACGAAAGATAAAGTTGTAAACTTGATAGTAAATATGAGTGTAATGAACCCGAAAATGGAAACAGCTCGATTAAATGAACCCTTAAACTAGTAATGAACGTTTCGAGCTTAAAGGTCCGAACTTTATGTATTTTCGGGCCAAATCTTATTCAAAAACGACCATAGGATTGATCGCGAGTTTGTTAAATATCGTATCCAAAGATTTCGCGTTAAAACGGTGATGGTTATGGGACTTTTGGATGAGCCGTAGTTGCTGCTGGGCGACTTCGCCTGCAACTAACTTCGCCAAGCAAGTTCGCCCAGCATGTTCGCCAAGCAAGTACGCCTGTCTTATATGTTCGCTCAAGCATATAAGTTCGCTCACTGCTAACCTCGCTGAATGTTAACTTCACCACAATAAGCTCGCTGGCCAACTTCGCTTGTTGTTAAGTCCGCCTAACAACAAGTTCGCCAACCTTAAGTTCGCTTGGATGTTAAGTTCGCTGAGGTATAAGTTCGCCAATGTTAACTTCGCTGAACAGTAAGTTCGCCAATGTTAACTTCGCTGAACAGCAAGCTCGCTAATGTTAAATTCGCTTAATATTAAGTTCGCCAAAAGTTAAGTTCGCTGAGAAATGAATTAAAATCCTAGTGAAAAATGCGTTAAGACAGTTAATGTAAATAAATTTTTCCAAGCTGACCTGGCAGCTCGACCCCAGCCAGGGGCTCTGCCCATTGGACCCTGCTAGGGGCTGCCGCCCCTAGAACCCCGCTGCCAGGGGCGCTGCCCCCGGACCCCCGTTCGTTGTGGGTTATATAAAGATAGAAATACAACGTGAGTAGTGATAGTTAATTAATACATGCAATTATTATACAGTTAGTCGTGCACAGCTCAGGAAAGGGATAACGATTAACGGTGAACGCAACAGGATTCAGGTGAGTTTCTAGCCCCATTTATGTGTTATGTTTTCGGGGATGTGTGCATACTCAATATGTTTTTTAATACGCTTATCCTAAGAGATAAGTGTATGCCTTATGTGAATAATGCGAAATGTATGAATGATTGCTTGATGGTACGTGAACGATCTTCGGATATTGCACGTACTGTCAGGGTGTAACGCTATGTATAAGGTAAGTATGATATGTATGCCTATGTGTATGAACGTGATAAAGTTAATAAAAGAAGGAAAGGATGGTTGTATGGTTACGAAAAGGGTACCGAGCCCTAATAATACTCGAGGTATGATGTATGGTTGTATGGTAACGAAGAGGGAATCGAACCCTACTAATATTCGAGAACTAGGGAACCGAACCCTACTAATATTCGAGGAAAGAGGGTACCGATCCCTAATAATACTCGAGGAAGGAGGGTACCGAGCCCTAATAGTACTCGAGGAAGGAGGGTACCGAGCCCTAATAATACTCGAGGAAGTAGGGTACCGAGCCCTAATAATACTCGAGGAATGTAGGGCGTAATGCTCTTTATAACGTAAGATATGAAGGCAAGTTAGTACAAAAGAAAGTATGAAAGTATGAATGAAAGAATATAAGTTTGTGTGTATTGTATAATGTATGATTAACTAGAACTCACTCAGCGTAGCTGACTTTTAGTATGCACGCATGTGAGTAGGATGAGGCAGCTCGCTTGAGGAGACACGTGGCATTGAATAAGAGGCTGGCATCAGAAGGCTCAAGACGTGATATGTTTTAATTACTTTGTTTTTGAAAGACAAGTTGTTTGTTTAAGACAAGTTTTGGATTGTTACAAAATGTTTTATGAAAGTTTTTAATGTTCCGCGAATGTTTTAATTAACTCTGATATTTAGAACTGCGCTTATGAGTAAATCCAACACGAAAGTAGGGCTACCGGTAACGGGGCCTTACATAGCGTGTCTGTTAGGCCACAGATGGTAAGTATAACGCGAGTATAGGTTCAATTTCCATTAACATGACGAGAATTGAGGTCCAAGACAACCCAATTGAAATCGGTTGATGAATACGGGTATGGGTTATCGGGTCGGATCTTGGGTTAAATGGTTATAATAACTAGAAATTGATGTTTAGTCCATAGACTAAGAAGGTGGAAACATAAATGGACAAAAACTTAGTTTAGGGTTATTTTTGCCAAACATTAAAAGTTATATATTAAATAAATAATTAACAATCATATTATAATAATAAATTACACTCTATAAACGCGAGAAAAGTAACCCGAATATCGAAACGGGTCGGGTATTTAATAAAAATATTGATTCGGAAAACCGCTGTCTCACCGTAATGTTAGCTCAAAACTCATTGCCTCACGCCATGTTAGGTTAAAAACTCGTTGTCTCCCAACCATGTTAGCTAAAAAAGTTCTACCTTATCTTTACTAAAAACATGAATCCTAAACTAATTTAAAATGTTTAAATACTTTTAATTTATTGGTTTTTAAATTCTTGTATATTGAATTTTGGATGATGAAACGATTAAGAAGACTAATGCATACCATCAAAATCATTTTATGTGTACCTTGTTTAGATATAACTTTTTAAATAACAAATTTGTTTAAATTTAATATTTAGGCTAACATGACGGGGATGCGACTAGTTTTGAGCTAATATGATGGTGAGACAAGGAATTTTAAGCTAACATGGCCGGGAGACGACGAGTTTAGATACATGTCTCGAACACCTAACGTGGAGGCGACGACGTGTTAGTAAAGGGGCAAAGATGGAATTTGGTTTACGGGGACATATTTGGAATTTATCTCTAAAACAAGGACATACATGATTATTTTTTTTGATATCATTCAGTCCAACCTCCTAAGCCGGTCCAAAACCTGGTAAGACGTTCGGGTCAACGTCCGGTCCAGATCCGAAAACATTTGAGTTATATCATTGAAAAGAAAACATGTTTATAGCATTTATGTTCTACACCGGGCCTTCTAACTAAATATATCGATCCTTATTTATAAATTTAATATCGTCATGAAGAATGTGACGCCAGTCGTAATTTAATATTGTACTAGTTTTAGATTTAATAATGATATAGGATCGACAATTAATAAGTTAGAACTAATAATTTTTGGATGTCACATGTTGAAAGCTAGTTAGAGTTGCTAAACGTAACATATTTAAATAAACGCAAAATGTTTTTATCTAATAATTATAATATTTAAAAGCTTTTACTAATAGCATATTAGTTAAAAGATTAAAAAAAGGCTTAGGGGCTTTCCAAGGATGTGAAAGAATCCACGTACGGGCAGTTCAAGTTTGACAAGTTACATTTGATTTGTATAGTTTATAGTTGAACACATATTTAAGTTGCTAGCTACGTGCATAGATTTTTATTTATTAATTTTTTTCAAAAGGCCACGGAGTAACTGTTTCGAGGTAACAAAAGTAACCGAAACATATCAGACATTGAAATAACGTATGATATTTCATCAAACGTACGGTTGTTGAATCTAAGACTCGTAAACACAACAGAGGTGAACCTGATGCGCGCAAACTATTCGGAGTTGGTTGATTTTATAGATAGTGATAAAGTTATTTTTTTTAAAGCAGATAAGCGATACTTATAAAACAATATATAACTAGAGTTTAGAAGCTATTATGTAAAAGGAAAAAAAAATAAGCACTTGAATTGTGGACACAAAATATGGTCTTGACAACCTTTAACTAACAATTAAAGATACGGTTATGACTTCAAACTCTTGTTATTTTTTATAGAACTACATCTTTATATTCATAATCACAGTTTATTAATAACTCGATTCATATGAACTTTATATCCCATTGTCATCTCGTTTTGGTTACATATGTATGCCAAATGTTGGCATGTGAATACAAATTGTAATTGCGATGTCAGTATGTCACCACCTATTCTTATTGTCGATCAAGTTTAAAACTGGTCTAATAAATCTTACTTTGAACACGATTACACATTCGTGCTTCCGGTCAAGCTGTTACACCAACTCACATGCACAAGTTCCATTATCAGATGTTTAGATTCGAACCTCTTGAGAGACACCAGTGTCCACACACCTTACCACTATTCTAAAGTAGCCTTTGGTTCATAGATGTTGGCTAGAAAAGTAATTACTTTTGATCGATTTCTATATATCAATTTCTCTAATGTGTCTATATCTAAGCTGTCGTTTTATTTGGTTTTATTTTGACACATTGACTTAGTTTTCATAATAGGATAAAACACGCAATATACGTATCAGTTTTTGCCTCCGAAATTGAGATTTGATAGGTCATGTGACAAAATTATAACTTTTTTATTCTTTTAATTAATCCATTAAAAGTTATAATCTCTCCCCTTTATCCGTTCAACTAGATTTTATATTTAAAAGACACTTACATATATGTTTCATGAAAATTGATAATCACAATTTTTAATATTAAATGTAGAATATTGTTACAATATTTTTTGGATCATTAATACGAAGTGCCTATCTGATCATCTCCATTATTCGAGTATTGGAGACAACCCTCATAAGAGAATCCACAATTGATGAGATACCTCATGGGTAAACCTGAAATCTCCTATTTTTTCACCGGTGAACTTAAACTCAATATCTCCTATTTTTTAAACTACAATTACATTAGCACACGAATAATATTTTTTAAAGAATGACATTTTATTTTTTGCATGACAAAGTTGAATAATATTTGTAATCATGACAATCCCACCAAAAATATGTTTCCTCTTCGGGCATTGAAGAGGTAGGTCCCAGCACAGCCCAGTTGGACCCGCAAGACTCACCTTGAAGAGGGACGTCTGCGCAAAGACCAACTGGTTCCGCAGGACCCACCATGCTCAGAGAGATGAAGACCTTACGCGCAATACGCCAGCTATTCCCGACGGAAAAGCCTCCCAATGGTGAAGTACCCCGCCTGTTCCCGCAGCTGCGGATACAAGCCATCAGCGGAGGCTACCCGCACTAATAGTAAGGCTACACGCACAAGGCACTAACTCTCAATAATTCAGTAATGTCACTTGAAGAAGGAATGAGCAAGGCGGGAATACTCCCGCCCAAATGAGCCAGTCCGTGCTTCTGGAGGAGTTTTTGTACTATACCTGCCAAGGTATGGACAAAATAGACAAGATCTGACCAAAGCAGCACATGAACCAATCACAGGGTGACAGCTCACTGACAACAGTACGATGAGGAGCACGCTCTAGTACAAAATGTCACTATCAGCCGCTGCCTACTCACCAATCCTCATCGTGGCACGTACATAGCCTGCAGTTGGTGGAAAATGAATAGTACACAGCCGGCCATGTCACTATCAGCCGCTGCCTACCCACCAACCAGCATGGCACGTGCGTAGCCCACAGTTGGTAGAAAAGGAATATTATACAGCTGGCTGTACCTGCTTGGAAACCTACCTTCGGCTATAAATACTCCAACACCTTGGAACGGTATTATCATCTTACATTATCTGATATTATCTTATCTTATATGATCTGCTCTAGCTATTTCTCTCAATATACACTTATATTCAGAGCAATCTAGTCTGATTCTCACGCCGGAGGGTGGTCACAAGGAGGTACTCCCCCCCCTTCTCAGTGACGAGCTCACGGTGTCTGTTTTGCAGGTTGAGAAGAATAACCATCTTTGCCGGACCTAACCCTCGTGGGAAACATCTACTTGACCCTAAGATTATCCGTAATCTGCCGGGGTCACTTAGTGTTTCTTCATTGGCGCCATCCGTGCATAAAAGCTAGAACTAATTCTTTCAGTTTTTTCAAAACCTCTGGAAAGATGGTTAAGGTTACTCCGGTGCCAAGGCCAGCGAGTGAGCAAGAAACCCCGGTAACCAAAACCCCAGCTCATGGGGGGAACACCGGCGAGTACAAAAATTTTACGAACACTACCCCGGTTACCCAAGCCGGGGCAAGTGCAGTAAACAATCCTCCCCTGGGATTCATTGATACCCAGGTGGAGAGACAACAGACGAGGCTCCCCCGCCAAACACTTGATCAAGTTAAAACGTGGGCGGAAGCACGTCAAAAGGAATTCCAAGCTGAGTTGGATGAACGCTTACGTTCACTCCAACAGACTGACGAATTCGGAAGCACTCGACAGCAGCTCAACATGAGCAATGAGTGCGAGTACTTGGACGATGATCGGGAGGAGTCCGACAGTGACGCAAACCCTCGTCATAGGGCGAAAGGGAAGCGCAAGGAAACGGACTTCCAACCGAGAAGGAATTTTGGAGAAACCTTCAAACCAAGGAACGCGGGGGGAAACCCACGTGACTTCTCTAAAACCTTCAGACCAACTGTTGCAAATGCGGGAACGTCCAAATTTGCCAGGGACATTGCGGAAGCAATTGCCCCGAAAAGTGCCAAACAAATGTCCAACATAGGCACATATGATGGTATATCTGACCCAGACGACCATTTGAACAGATTCATAGCGGGGGCAACCGTCAGTAATTTGACGGAACCCACGTGGTGTTACATGTTCCAAATGACGCTTGTTGGGGCAGCCAGAGCGTGGTTCGATCGTCTACCGGTCCACCACATCTACGGTTGGGCAGACTTCCAGCAGAAGTTCAGCCAACACTTCAGTCAACAGAGGAAATATACTGAAGAGCAGTGGACGATCCTCAACTGCGTTAGAGAAGAGGATGAATCTTTACTAGACTTCATCACTCGCTTCAACTCGAAAAAGCTGAGTCTGGGCACCATAAGCGAAGATCTTGTTCGCGCCGCTTTCATCCAGGGCGCCGAATACCCAGAGCTTATCCGCACGTTGACGGGTAAAGATGGCATGCCATCCACATGGGATGCCATCATGACGGCGGCCAAGCGCTTTGCCGAAACGGAAAAGCAATTGGGTAGAGATCTTCCCCAGAGCACAAACCTCTACACCCAGAGGACAAGAGAAAACAACGTCCTTACCGCCCGACAAAACAAAAAGAGGAAGCTTGGTATTTGGCAGTCAAGGGTAAACTTTGACACCTCATCCGGCTTGCACCCTTGGTTAGGCGGAAAGGATAACATGCAGTCGTCGAACCGGAACTCCAGATGGACGCCACTCACCAAAAGCGTCACCGAGATATTTGCCACCGAGAGGCTCCCATGGCCAGAGGCTCCAATAATCCGACAGCGTCCAAACGCTGATCAAAGCAAATTATGTGACTTCCACAGGACAAAAGGCCACACCACGAAGGAATGCGTAGCCTTGAAGGACGTCGTCGAAGCATTTGTCAGAGATGGGAAACTCACACACCTCGTGGCGTAATGAACGCTAAGCAGGCTAATGCGTGTAGAACCCCAGTTAGGGAAAACACGGATGAAGCTGCAGCTTCAATGTTGGAGACTACATACTGCGTAAACAACGAGATTCCGAACCAGGTGCATATCGGCTCGAAAGGCTCGATGACACCCCCATCCCAAGAACATGGAAGGGAGCTCAATTACACAGGCTGCATGTAGATCAATTCCAAACTTGTAAAGAAAAGGCCTAGAGCCACTTTTAATGGAAATGATTCTCCTTATCACATTGACGCTGATGGTCTTACATTTATACTTATGAACTTTCCACACTGATATGCCGGTATTCACCGCATAAATAAGTGTGAAAAGAAGTAAGTCGTTGCGTGTGGACGGCGGCAAAACCCGCATAAACACAAAAAACGGTAAAAATTTCTAAGGAAAAGATGAGGAAAACCTTCACGCAGGTCAGTTATAGGTGAAGTTTGGTCATCCCACTAAATGAAAGTGACGGTCCTACCCGCACAATCATGATAGAGGAAACTGAACATTAACCTATTGACAACCGCGCGTCGAAATGTTAACTTATTCAAAACACTGATATGCCGGTATTCACCGCATAAATAAGTGGGGAAGTAAGTCGTTGCGTGTGGAAGGAGGCAAAACCCGCATAAACACAAAAAACGGCAAAAATTGGAAAAGATGAGGAAAACCTTCACGCAGGTCAGTTATAGGTGAAGTTTGGTCATCCCACTAAATGAAAGTGACGGTCCTACCCGCACAATCATGATAGAGGAAACTGAACATCAACCTATTGACAACCGCGCGTCGAAAGGTTAACTTATTTAAAACACTTGGAAAATTGCTAAGTTAAACTAAAGTATGCATGAGCGAATCATATATTGTTTATGAGGCAAAACAAGTGCCAAATTAAACTATAATATGCATGAGCAAGTCATATAACGTTTATAAAGCAAGTCAAAAAGATTCAAAAAGATTCAAAGATTCAAAAATAAGAGGGACTATACCCCCTTACCTTGGTAACCAAGAAACCGTAAGACAGGTGCGGGTATAGTGTCAAGGCGAAACCCTTCACATACTTAGCACCTGCAGGGAATTGAAGCCAAGAATACCTTGGTAACCAAGTAACCGTAAGACAAGTGCGGGTACAGTGTCAAGGCGAAACCCTTCACATACTTAGCACCTGCAGGGAATTGAAGCCAAGAATACCTTGGAAGTAAAGAAACTATAAGACGAGTGCGGGTACAGTGTCAAGGCGAAACCCTTCACATACTTAGCACTTGCAGGGAATTGAAACCAAGAAGGATCTTCTGGGCCATGCTTGCGGAAAGGGAAATCACATCCCCGCATAGCGGGAACGTTGACAACTAGATTGTCTGAAGCTCCAAGATGGAATTGGTTGTTTAACATAATTGATCACTATGTCTAAAACTACCAAAACCTCGTGGAGAATCTACACAAGTGAAACTCAACGCTCCTGACTTGCGAGGAGGTTACACACCTGCCCGCATCATACCCAAAGATCAAGCAGAAAAGTCGGGAATTTCTGCACGTGACATTAGGAAAACCGCGGGAAGAATCCCCACGGAAAACCTTAAAGCTAAAAACCCTTTCAAAACCCCTTGCTTAAGTCCAAAAGTTCACCTCACTTATTAACAATTCATGAGAAGAACATTGGACTGGGGGGACTTGAAGAGGTAGGTCCCAGCAGAGCCCAGTTGGACCCGCAAGACTCACCTTGAAGAGGGACGTCTGCGCAAAAGACCAACTGGTTCCGCAGGACCCACCATGCTCAGAGAGATGAAGACCTTACGCGCAATACGCCAGCTGTTCCCGCAGGAAAAGCCTCCCAATGGTGAAGTACCCCGCCTGTTCCCGCAGCTGCGGATACAAGCCATCAGCGGAGGCTACCCGCACTAATAGTAAGGTTACACGCACAAGGCACTAACTCTCAATAATTCAGTAATGTCACCTGAAGAAGGAATGAGCAAGGCGGGAATACTCCAGCCCAAATGAGCCAGTCCGTGCTTCTGGAGGATCTTTTGTACTATACCTGCCAAGGTATGGACAAAATAGACAAGATCTGACAAAGCAGCCCATGAACCAATCACAGGGTGACAGCTCACTGACAACAGTACGACGAGGAGCACGCTCTAGTACAAAATGTCACTATCAGCCGCTGCCTACTCACCAACCCTCATCGTGGCACGTACATAGCCTGCAGTTGGTGGAAAAGGAATAGTACACAGCCGGCCATGTCACTATCAGCCGCTGCCTACCCACCAACCAGCATGGCACGTGCGTAGCCCACAGTTGGCAGAAAAAGGAATATTATACAGCTGGCTGTACCTGCTTGGAAACCTACCTTCGGCTCTAAATACTCCAACACCTTGGAACGGTATTATCATCTTACATTATCTAATATTATCTTATCTTATATGATCTGCTCTAGCTATTTCTCTCAATATACACTTATATTCAGAGCAATCTAGTCTGATTCTCACGCCGGAGGGTGGTCACAAGGAGGTACCCCCCCCCCTTCTCAGTGACGAGCTCACGGTGTCTGTTTTGCAGGTTGAGAAGAATAACCATCTTTGCCGGACCTAACCCTCGTGGGAAACATCTACTTGACCCTAAGATTATCCGTAATCTGCCGGGGTCACTTAGTGTTTCTTTAGGCATAATTTTCAAATATGGCTCCTTTAATTGTCTAACATCTCAAATATAGTGATGTTTGTTTGAAAATGTCGGCCAAACACACTTTAGTCCAAATCTAGTTTGTACTTGTAGCGCAAGATCCCCCAAGGCCCCAACCTGTTTGTTAGCTATCATTCAAAGGTGTTTTAATGGAAAACATCGGCACTTCATAAACTTCTTATTAACAAATGTTGGAAGCTATCCCCATAATACTCTAGTGAGCCTTTTTAAGACTGGATGTTAACTATTCTGCATTAGCAATTTAGTGTGATATGCAATCGTTGTCGCTAGTTGTTAAGGCTTAATGTCCTAGCTCTTTGTAATGTTATAGGTCACTTATAGCTTCATGTTAGGTTTTACTTAATAAAAATTTACACCTTAGTCGTTATAATAATTTTGGTTAAAAAAGTTGCTGGATTTATTTTTTGAATTCGTTATATATATATATGCCATTATAAATATAAAACTTGATGATGGCATAGGGATTAAGTGTTTTAGCTCTTCAAAAAAAGGAGCACATTGAACTCTTGAAGTCCATATCTACGATATCGCCATATTGGGCATTGCTTATATGATTTTCTTTGCATACTTTTCTTTCCTCTTATTATTTAAATTTTCATTTAGTACATAATTAGATGTTTTTAATATTACATGATTTTGATATTAAAAAACTATAAACACATGTTTGGTTTAATTTTATCTGTGTTACAATAAAAGTTTTTAGTTAAAACAATTGAAATAAGTATATATTAATATTACATAAGGGAAAAAATAATTTATTTTGTATAAAACCCGATTTTCAACATACTTGAATCAAAAAATGGACAATAAAAAATTAAATAATACTTGTGAATTTAAATATATTTTAAATACTAGATATTACACATTGTTGAGTATAAAACTAAATCACATGCTAAATAGAATTCAAAAATTATATATTGCTATCGAGGAAAATTGGATCGCTTGCCAAGGAAATTCAGGATCAAGTCTCCACTCTTGCTTCCAACCTTTTTGGATAATTGTAAACCAATATTTATGCTCCTTAGTGATCAATTTGAAATATTAAAGAAGATTAACATCGAAGAGGTTGAGTAAGAAAAAAAAAGTATGGGTCATCTTTGCGGTCTTAATTAGAGAAAGAGATGGTTTTTAGTTTTCTACACATTTTTCTACTAGTTAGAGACGATAGGTAAAAACAAATACCGATGATAGGACAATTAGTGGACATAAGATTAATTTATTTAACATTCATTTGAACCAATATACATGTGACATCATTCCATGATCTCTTTACATACATGCCTAACTACAAAACTTGTTTCGTTTTCAAGTGAAACAAACATTATATACAACCTCTTTGATGTCCTTTCTAGTGTCTTTCATAATCATTCAATAATTTTTTTTAAACAAGTAATCATATCATACAAAATATTAAGTTAAAACTGTATGACTAAATTTTGTTTATCTAGCACAAGGAGAATTTTAAACATCAAATTAACTTTGGAAGAACAGTTTTTAGGGTTTGGAATTGTACAGAATGGTTCAAATGGGTATTGTAATGAAGGAAAAAAGTTTTATTTTTTGTTTATAATTTAGGCATACATATGTTCCGACATAATAAACAAATAAACGAATAAAACACCTTGAAGTACCACTATCCATGTTAAATATGTGTCTTGTGTGTAAAATAAACATAAATATCATACACGCAAAAAACATGTATCAGACCACCCACACTTTAGAAAATATAGGACATGTAATGCAACTGAGTAAAGAACAATTATTTGTGCACTAATGTCCCTTGTAAGTTTGTAATTTAATTCATTTATCAGCCTGTTTTAACAATTTACGCCCATACACTTCTATTACTGACTAATTTTCTTCTTTCACCCAAATCAAAGGTTAGAAGTAAAAATACAAAATGAGCTACAATATTTAGATAGGTGAGTTTTTATGATATACGAGTGGGACTACCCATGCAGGAATTGAGTATGGATCGATTTGGTATGTCATGGCATTGGCATTCGCTTCTAGGATCTAATAGGCTGCTATATATAAGTTATAACTGATTTCGGATCAAGAACGAATGAAAAAACAAGTTTTGGAGCTGACAAGGACACTCGCCACTAGGATTGTCGCCCAGAAGAATTGGGGCAATCCTGGTGACATTAAGAATAGGTGTTTTCATCTTCTAGTTGATTTTCGTTTCTTGATGATGACTTGTTTAATTTGTGATGATGTTGAATGACTGAATCAGAATTGAGCATATGGGAATTTCTATATTTCTATTGAT